>NW_024424683.1:0-1466 GCF_017311325.1 Ursus maritimus | reverse complement strand
AATAAATAAAATCTTTAAAAAAAATAAAAAAAAAAAATAAAGAGAAATTAAGTTACGTTTAAGCCCACAGTGACAAAAGGAAAACTAAAGGGGGGGCGGGGGTAGGTACCCTGTCCAGAAGAACTCAAGAAACTTGGAACCCAAGGACTTGGAGGTGCCAAGCACAAGAGAGGAAGAGATTGCTCAACAGCTAACGAAAATTGTAATTTCAAGTAACTTCCGACCTCCTCAGTATCCCATACCTCACCATTGTGGGAAATTTTCCACAGCCAGTCCTAGAATTCCTAACAAATAATCTTCACTAAAGAAACTGATAACCTCAAAGAATTCTGCTTTCTGGGACTGAAGAGTACCCCAGGAAGAAGGCCAGCTCTCAACCCCATCATCCTAGAGCTAAGCCAGTATTGTCCCTTATGGTCACTTTTTATAGCCTAAGGCCAGAGTGCCCCCAGAGAACACAAAAACTTTCTATTTTGAAAGTCTGTATTTGTTACAGTATCGTTAATTAAAAGAACAGGCACCTAGAAGCAGAAGTGCTGCATTTCACCAAGTCTGTAGCTCTGCCAACCAACTGTGACAAAGCAAGAAACAGGCAAAGAAATTGAGACTGTAGACAAGGGCGTAACTATAAAAATTGACCGTGAAGTTTAGGTATAATCTACTCATTCCCCTTTATTAGGTCATTTTCATCACCATAAAGTCACGTTGCTATTTCCGTGTCTTGAAGGAAAAAAATACACTCTCTATGCTCCCACTTCCTCAATCCAGCTACTGTCCCATTCTCCTCCCTCCCAAAAGCAAAGAGGTGTTTACACACACTGTCAGCAAGTCCTCTCTCCCCCTCCTCTCCTAAGCACACTCCAGTCAGGTTCTCCCCACCTCACTTGTCAGTCCACGTGACCTCCATTTCCCTGAATCCAACTGTTCATTCTCAGTCCTCATCTTGTCTGATCAGCAGCATTTGCTTGAACTGGTCACTCCCTTTTCTTGGAAATACTTTCCTCATTTGGCCATACTCTCTACGTTTCCTTCATTGGATGCCCCAAGCTCAGTTCCTTCTTGTCCTTTTCTAACTCCAGTCCATTCCTTGGTGACCTCATCCAGTCTCATGACTACTCAACATCTCCATGTGGATCTCTAATAATACCACAAACTCAACATATCCAATACTGATCCCCTGACCTGCTTTTCCCTACTGAGTGTGCTCTCACCTCAGCTTTTTCAACTGTAGTTAAAGACAATTCTCTCTCCAATTCTTAGTCTAAAACCTTAACTTCCTCCTTGACTCCTGTCTTACATCGCACATCCAATCCATCAGCAAATCCTGATAATTCTACTTTCAAAATACATCCAAAATCTGATCACTTCACCATAGCTACTACCATGGGCAAGTCAACCATCCTAATTAATCTCCCTTCTACCTTTGGCCCTCTACAGTCTATTCTCAACAGAACATCCTGACTGAT
>NW_024424682.1:0-1466 GCF_017311325.1 Ursus maritimus | reverse complement strand
AGTTCAGCCCCTGAGGAGCCCCTCCCAAGGGGACTGGCGCCGTTAAGCCAAGGATTGGGGACAATCGAGCCCCAGCGCCGGACTTTCACTGCCACCCCACCGCCACCCGGGCTGCTAGGGGCGCCACCGGTCCTTCGGGGCAGAGGAAGGGGCAGGGCCCTCCGATCCCCGGCGACCTTCGAAGGCCCCCTGCGCGAAAACGCTTGGGCCCACGCTCCCGCTCACCAGCGTGCTCACCTCAGCCCTCCCCTCCGTTCACCACACAGTTGGTGGATCGGGCCTGCCTGGCTCCTGGGGGCTAACCCTAAACCTAGGTCGGCCCCCAAGGGGCCCTTCCCAAGGGTACTGGCTCCACCACGCCGGAGATTGGGCACCCACGAGCATGAGCGCCAGACTCACCCAGCCGCCCCGCCGCCACCCGGGCTGCTAGGGGTGCCGCCAGTCATTCAGGGTGGGAGAAGGGGCATGGATCTCTGAGCCCTCAGCGACTTTTGAAGGAGTCCCACACCAAAACGCTTGGGCCCACGCTCCCGCTCGCCAGCGCCCTCACCTTGGCCCACCACTCCTCTCGCCGCACAGCTGGCAAAACGGGCCTGCCGGCCTCCTTTGGGCTAACCCTAACCCTAGGTGGCCCCTGAGGGACCACTCCCAAGTGCCTGGCGCTGCCACGCTGGGGATTGGGGACCCACGAGCCCTAGCTCCAGACTCACTCTGCCGCCCCGCCGTGACCTGGCCCACTAGGGGCAACGTCCTCACAGGGCGAGAGAACGGGCAGGGCCCTCTGAGCCCCCAGTGACCTTCGAAGATCCCCCACGCCAAAACGCTTGGGCCCACGCTCCTGCTCGCCAGCGCATTCACGTCGGCCCGCCCCTCCGCTCGACGCACAGCCAGCGGATCAGGCCACCGGACTCCTGGGGGTAACCCTAAAGCTAGACAGGCCCCAGAGGGGCCCCTCCCAAGGGGCCTGGCGCCACCAAGCCTGGGACTAGGACCACAGGCCCTATCGCCAGACTCACCCTGCCTCCCTGCTGCCACTCAGGCCACTAGGGGCGCTGCCGGTCATTCAGGGCGCGAGAACAGACAGGGTCCTCCAAGCCACTGGAGACCTTTGAAGGCTCCCTGCTCCAAAACCCTGGAGCCCACGCTCCCGCTCCCCAGCGCCCTCACCTTGGCCCGCCCCTCTGCTCCCTGCACAGATGGCGGATCTGGCCTCCCGGCCTTGTGTGGGCTAACCCTAACCATAGGTCGGCCCTCCAGGGTCCCTCCCAAGGATTCTGGTGCCTATACGCTGGGGATCTGGGACCCCAAGCCCCAGAACCAGACTCACGATGCCGCAACGCCGCCACCCTGGCCGCTAGGGGCGCCACCGCTCATTCAGGGCAGGGGAACGGACAGGGCCCTGGAGAAACCAGCGACATTTGAAGTCTCCCACGCCAAAATGCAGGGGCCCACGCTCCCGCTCCCCA
>NW_024424681.1:0-1466 GCF_017311325.1 Ursus maritimus | reverse complement strand
TTTCAGGGTGTCTGCTCTTCCACCCTCTTTCTGGGGCACCTGGTGGTTCAGTCGGTTAAGTGGCTGCCTTTGACTCAGGTCAAGATGTCAGGGTCCTGGGACTGAGCCCTGGGTTGGGCTACCTGCTCAGTGGGGAGCCTGCTTCTCCCTCTCCCTGCTGCTCCCCATGCTTGTGTGCTCTCTCTCTTTCTGTGTCAAATAAATAAATGAAATCTTACAAAACAAGAAAGACAAGAGAGAAAAGAAAAGAAAAGAAAATAGGAAAGAAGAGAAAGAAAAGAAAAGAAAAAAGAAAAGAAAAGAAAAGAAAAGAAAAGAAAAGAAAAGAAAAGAAAAGAAAAGAAAAGAAAAGAAAAGAAAAGAAAAGAAAATAGGAAAGAAGAGAAAGAAAAGAAAAGAAAAAAGAAAAGAAAAGAAAAGAAAAGAAAAGAAAAGAAAAGAAAAGAAAAACAAGCAGGTCTTCTCTCCTGCTGCCCTCACCTTCCTGATTGTATGACTTCGGGGAAGGACAACTGTAATCATCCAGTGTATCCACTAAATTATTCATGTCTATGGTCACATTGTTAATTTCCCAGAGCTCCCTCCTGTTCTATGATTGTGCAGCACGTGTGTAGTTGTGTTTCATATCCATACGCCTGTTGCGTCCTGTAGACATGACTGATACTAGCGGTAGGGGACCTGCTAGGCCTCCTGGTTTCCGCTCTCATGATGTCAGGACCTTTCTCCACAGAGCATTCATCTCAGGAGTGACTTACGTTTCCCTCTGTCATTTCTGCTCTATGTCCATCTCCCACATGACCCTGGCAGTGACTCGTCACCACGGTGTCACCCTGGCTCTGTGTTGTGTCTCCGGGGTCCAGCTGATCCTGAGCTCCTGGAGGCCTCGAGATGTCCACTGACTGATGGACTTGAGAGTGATTTGAGCAGGAGAGTCACATTGCTCCCTAATGTCCTCCTAGGCTCTGTGCCTCGCAGCCTCCCACTGTAGAACATTCTGGAACATTTCAAAAGCTCACTTGGATGGAGTGCATGGTCATACCCAGGGATGGACAGGGAACAATGATAGATAAGTCAACAAGGCCTCTTAGACCAAACCTGCTTGAACCCTGGTTCCATCACCTCCTTCTCTTCTCTGAGTCTTCCTTATCCTGTCTGTACAAAGGGATCCCCTATGGGGTGCCTCATGGGTTTGCTTTCATGATTACCTTTGACCCTCTGTGCAATATCATGGTGATAAACCCTGAGACATGTTAAGTGTTCTACTATTTAGACTTACCATCGTCATATTGATTATATTGCTCAGATAACTTCCGTTCTTTGTTTTTATAAACCACAGGCCAAGAAACATCCTTGAGAACATGTGTGATATCTTCATTGGATAAACTCCTCCGAGAAAATGTCTGTGTCACAATATAAGCACATTTCATTTGTGGAGACACTTTTCAAAAGAGCCCTTTAAAAATTGT
>NW_024424680.1:687-1467 GCF_017311325.1 Ursus maritimus | reverse complement strand
AGACCTCACATGTCAGGCCTCTCCTAATTACAGCCTTTTATCTCAGTTTCTCTCAGTTGCTCCAGCAGGAAACGGTACGAAAGAGTCCCTGGTGGCTTTGAGCTGTAGAAGCATTGCAAGAAGGGGGTGCACAAGAATTGGGTGGGGGGGTTACAGCACAGTACAAAGAGTTTGGAGCAATGGTTTTTGCAATGACTTAGAACACTGTGTGTCTAACTATGGAAGCAACAACTTAATCTTCGGGACAGGAACTAGAGTCACTATTACACCCAGTAAGTACATCGTCCTTGGTCAAGAAATCAGTTATTCTTTAATTTCCAGATCGCCTGTGTAAAATGGGGGGGGGGTGTCATACTAGGCCATGCAGGCTGAGGCACAAGAATTTCTATCTGTTCTTTCTCATAACTTGTAGAGATAGGTGCCAACCAAATATCTGAGCTTTCTGGGGGAACCTCAGTCTTGAATCTTTAATTCAAAACTAGAAAATATGATTCACAATTCTGTTTTTGCTACTGCCATCATGTGCTAATGTGACATGTGAAGGGAATTCAGACAGAATGACTTTATCTTCACTTTTATCCTGCGTGATAATTTTCACTTTGACGACAGAATGACTTCATCTTCACTTTTATCCTGCGTGATAATTTTCACTTTGACTACTGCATTACGTTCGGAAGAAATGGTAGAAACATAGGCTGTCAAAGAGACAAGCAACCAGGAGACCCAGAGAGGCAGGCAGACAGAATGCCAAGTGGTGTAAGTTTACAAAATTAGTCCAGC
>NW_024424680.1:0-638 GCF_017311325.1 Ursus maritimus | reverse complement strand
CGGCGGGGGTGGGGGGGGGCAGGCTTACTCAATGGCAAGACTAAGCACTGATTCCAAGGGGAAAGTTTAAACTTGGAAAACTCAAGGGTTTGGGTTTTTTGTTTTGTTTTGTTTTCCCAGCAGTTTATCAATATGGCAGCACATTTGCATTTAGTAAATTATAGTTTGGGCAAGGCACAGAATTAACTGTTAAAAACAACCATGTCTAGATAGATGGGGGCGGGGGGGATACTGGATATACACACACAGAGTAATGGGAAAAACACAGGACGCATACATTCCTTGCACCTGAAATTAAAAGCTGTGGAAAATTCGAATATGTTCACTTTGTAACCAAAGACAACTTCACAAAATGGAAAGAAAAGCATACGGCATAAAGCAAAAACTGAAGGTATAGAACCTTTCCAAGTCTGCGTTTTCCAACTGTCTTAACTACTCAGTTACCTAGAGGAATTTTTTTTTTCTTTTTTGCTTTTTGCTGCATCAGATCTTATGGGCACGAGTATTGAGGATTTGGCTATTTCAGACCCTTCCAGTGCAAGTGATGTGATAAAGCGTCCCCAGCTAGGTCAGATAGACCACCTTTAGACATCCAAAGTTTTTCTTCTCCCTTGTCCAGATAAGATAGGAAAGTGGTG
>NW_024424679.1:0-1467 GCF_017311325.1 Ursus maritimus | reverse complement strand
AGGCCTAGGGGCTGCGGGCAGCGGTGCAGGGGGAGTGCCTGGCCCCAAAGGGGACGGTCAGGGTGCAGCTGGCGGCCACTCCAGGGCTGCAGGGGCAGGGGCAGGGCGAGCTGATGGCTCCGTGAAAACCCAGGAGCTGAGCATCCCAGGGCGGCAGCTGTCATGGAGGCAAACAGAAAACAGCAGAATGAAGATAAACTCCCACCGCACTGTGTGTCTGAGCTGGCTGCACGTCACTGTGTGTAGACCTGACCCCAAAGACACGGCCCCCGCCCAGATGCCCTGAAGACCGCAGGTCCCAGGAGGCTGGATTCTGCCCCCGCAGGCCTCGCTGTGCGGGCTGGCCGGACAAGAGCCACCCACCCTGCTCTCCCCTTTTCCAGGCAGCGAGCCCTGTTCCACGTGCTCTCGGCGTATTCCATCTACAACACCGTGAGTGTCCCCCTGCCCGGCCTGCTGCCCCGCGGGTGCCCTCCGTCTCGAGGATTCCTGACCCACCAGGGCACATAGTTAGGACTCCAGCTCCCAATGTCCCAGAGACACAAGGGAGGGGCTCCCGACTCTAGGACTGAGGCTGGGGGGGGGGGGTCCAGACCTCACGGCAGGGCCCGAGTCTCTGAACCCTGGGGCCGCCAGGTGCTCTAGCCCGCACCGCTGTGACGCGACAACTGCGTTCTGGTCCTGAAGAGACCGTACTCTGAATCAGAACCTGGGTGGGGAGGGAGGTTCCCATGACCCTGACCTCCACCACGACGAGGTGGCCTCGTTCCATCGGGGCCTGGCTCTTGCAGGAGGTGGGCTACTGCCAGGGCATGAGCCAGATCGTGGGGCTCCTGCTAATGTTCCTGTCGGAGGAGGACGCATTCTGGGCGCTGGCTCAGCTGATGACAACAGAGCGGCACGCCATGCACGGTAGGGGGAGGGCAGGGCGCCTGGACGGGACTGGGAGCTCAGGACAGCCTCCTGCGCGGCTGCTCCAGCAGCGGGGAGGCCAGGACCCCCACCCAGCACGCCTCCCCACTGGCAAAGGACACCGCCTCCCCAGGGGGCTTTCGCAGTCCCGTAGCCGTGGCCTCCAACCCCACCATTTGCAGACCATTCTCGCATTTTCGCGGTCCTTCGGCCTCCTGTCTGGCTGCCGGCTTCCCCCCCGACCCCTCCCACCAGCCCACGGCCAGAAGAACCCAGGCGCCAGCCTCTCCTACTCCCGTGGGCCCCCAGCCTGGCTCCCAAGCCCAGGAGATGGCCCTGCACACCCCCATTACCCTCCCCGTGGGCTGCACTCCCTGCCCCTCGGTGCTGGGGACCCCCTTGCCCCTGCTGCAACCACCGCAGGAGAGACTAGCTGGGTCAGATGGGCCTGGTCCTCAGCCCAGGGCACCCACCCCGCTGGGTGTCTGTGAGGAGGAGGGTCCTCTGCCCCTGACCCCCAGGCCTGGACGGCAGTCCTGCTGTCTGGGAAGAGCA
>NW_024424678.1:0-1468 GCF_017311325.1 Ursus maritimus | reverse complement strand
GCCCCCCCCCCCCCCCCTGTCTCAGAGAAAAAACACACTGCCCTCCCTCTGTCTCCGACACACACACCACACAGAAAACCTACACCAAAGAAACTGAGTCATAAGGTAGCCGAGTCAGTAACCTGAAGACCATCAGAAGGAATGTCTTCTTTTCCCAAGAGGTCTAAGTTAAAACGCAAATTAGCAACAAGTACAGAATGCTAAGATATTGTAGCTTTATGATAAAATAAGGGAAGACACGAGGCCTCAGAGCACCATGAAGTGATTTCTGTGGCCCTGAGACACTTCTCAAGAAGAATGCTAGGAACCCTGCCCACACCTTCACTGCTGGGGGGGAGGGAGCCCTGGAGCCTTTGCTCATAGCGGCAGACAACTACCCTCCCTCCAGAATACTCAGCTCCTCCAGGCCAGCTCAGGAACCAGCCATGGGAACCTGGTGCCCCCACATGCAGGACAGGGAAGAACACCCGGATTTAAAAGGAGCCTGCTGGGAACGCCAAGGGATCGTCTCCTACACTGCTTTCTCAGGGGGAATTCAAACAGCAGGTTTGCTGCGGACCGCTGCAAGGATCTTTGACTTCCTTGCTGTTACAATCTTTACGGAAAGATGGCAAAGCAGCTATGTTGCCCCTTACATCATGTGGCCCCCAGCTCCTGTCTTCCACTGGGAGTGTGCCTAAGATCGCCCTTTGTTTTGTAGGTCAGATGACGCTATGCAAGTGAATAACCCTGAACTACTAATTTCCACCACGTCAGGCCCAGGGGCCGCGGGAGATCAGTGGGACGGACCAGACCCATCATCAAAGGAGACTTAAACGCTGAACCAAGCAGGGCGCTGTGTACTGCGTACCAGGCACAACCCTGCTATGCGGATGGAACATTTTCCTCACCTACAGCACTTCCCCAAATCCTATAATCGTTCAGTCACCACACCAGCTGCCCTCCACCATCATACAAATTGTGACCAAAATGGGAAAATGATGCATCTTGTCAGCACAGTCACCTTTCACAAATGCTTCCGCCAGCTGCTCACAGACAGACCCCAGCAAGGTCCCCCTCACAGCTCCTCAGCCGCGGGCCGCACACAACTAGACTCAACCCACGCGGAGAAGGCTCTGAACCATGAGGCACACATGCTGGCACTGCTCGGTAGTCACCTGGGGAGACCACTTGGGTCTACAGCACTTACTCCTGGAGGGGGACAGTTTCCAAAGGCAGCCAGCAGACTGGCTTCTGTCACGTGGGCCTAGTTTCCCAACAGCCAAGTCAAGTAGGGGCTCCTGGAGACATCTGTGATGGACTAACGGGTGAGAGAACCTTGGGGGAGTGGGTCCCTGTAGGGAGAGGAGGAGGGCAGGCAATCTGCACCCCCTGCCCCTGGAAAAGGTGTTGGGAAGCCTTTGAGGTCGCTTGGGCTTTGCAAGCGCGTGCGCGCGCGCGCGCTCTCTCTCTCTCTCTCTCTCTCTCT
>NW_024424677.1:0-1468 GCF_017311325.1 Ursus maritimus | reverse complement strand
TTCCGCAAGGGGCATCATATGAGGAAAAGGCTGATTCCAGCTCTGTCAGAACCTTGTGCACTTTGCAGTCAGGCATGTCTGCTGCTTTACCAGCCTGGGGAGCCCAGACCAATGTCTTATGCGGAGTCTCCCTTCACTCACCCTTAAGATGGGCATGATTTACCAGCTCACAGGAGTGGCTATGAGGTTCTCAGGAGAGGAGGTTTGCCAAGTTCTCACAGCTCAGGTCTCAGCACAGGGGCTGTCTACTCCCAAGCCTCAGTCATGGTTCCCTGCTCAGTCCCCAGGCTAACTCACCTCCAGATATTCCTCCATTGTCAGGTGCAGCATAAGCAGGTCATTGATGAATGTTTGAAGGTAGGCGACAACACCCTGTGCCATCATAGGTAGGGGTGGGATGAGCCCCTGCTCTCAGGAGCCCCCACAGCTTTCCACAGAAAACTCCTCACCCTCAGCCTCTTGGCCCACCCCAGAGTTCCCACATGGAGCAGGCTATGTCCCTCAGCAGCCTCCCCCCAATTCCTCCTCTCCTCACCCTCCAAGACCACCAGACGCCTAATTACTTCCCAGGACCTGACTTTGGCAAATCGCAGGGTTATGTGGTCCCAGGCCCCTCCCTACCCCCAAATCCATCCTGCACCCAGCTTTACACACCATCTTCCTGGTCACTTCTAAGGAAGGATTTCAGGCGCTGTGACAAGAGGAGTCAGGGCTGGAGTAAGAAGGCCCCTCCTCTCTTGATTTGGAGGCCTCCTGCTGGAGGGGGAGCCCCTGCTCTCACCCTGGATCCCCTGCCCCACGGGCACACTTACTTTCTGCTGCTGGCTCTCCTGGGTTTCCTGGGTGTTTATGTCCTGGGTGACAAACTTGGAGGGTGCCTCCTGCCAGGGTTGAGGATGGGGTCAGTGAGGCTACACTCCCCTCACTCAAATGGTTTGAGCACTACTGGTTTTGGCCACAGGACATCTGACCTGAGTTATCTGGTACCAGTGTTATTCTATCTTCCCAGTGTGTTCTGATTCTGGATCAATCCCAGCTCCCGCACTCACTCTGTGTGTGACCTAGGGACCACAGGCTTGGCCTCCCTGAGCCTGCTCCCTCATCTGAAAAGGGTGAGAACTCCACCCCCGTCACAGGGTCTCCTGAGGACCCAATGCCATATTTCTGTCATCACTTTTCTTGCCCTCGCACATCCAGGTGGACAGAAAGATCCACACATTCCTTTCCTCCCTTGAGCCTCATCACCACTTGCTGAGGCCTGCACGACAGAATCATCATCTCCCCACTTCCCAGATGAGGAGACAGAGGCCCGAGAGAGGCAATAAGTTTTTCGGGGTCTCACAGATTGAGAGGTCACTGTTCCCTTTTAGCCAGAGACCCTGTTCTCAGCAGCTCTCACTCAGTCGAAGACCACCACTGACCAGAAATCCTTTCCTCTGGGCTCTTGAGGAATGTCCAGGCCCCTAAC
>NW_024424676.1:31701-32005 GCF_017311325.1 Ursus maritimus | reverse complement strand
CAAGACCCAGCGCCATACTCACCCTGCAGCCCCACGCCACCAGGGCCTCTAGGGGGCCCACAGGCCATACGGGGCAGGAAAAGGGGCAGAGCCCTCCTAGCCCCTGAGGATCTTCGAAGTCCCCCACGCCAAAACCTGTGGGCCCACGGTCCCGCTCGCCAGCTCCGTCCCCTCGGCCCGCCCCACCGCGTGCCACACAGCCAGGGGATTGGGCCTGACGGCCTCCTGGGGGCTAACGCAAACCCTAGGTGGGTCCCGGAGGGGCCCATCCCAAGGATCTTGGCACCCCAACGCTGGGGATTGG
>NW_024424676.1:29308-31374 GCF_017311325.1 Ursus maritimus | reverse complement strand
CCTTGCCACACGCACTTGGGAACCTGTCTGCACGTGAAGAAAGACTTTTTCGTGGGAAGCCGGTTTTCGTCAAACGGGTCCCAGTGCTGTGCTCCTCTCTTTTCACTCCTGCTGCCAGAAGCCCAGTGACGATGGCAGGGTTTAGCACATGGCTGGGCACTGTGGTTCCTTCCAGAGAAGTGGATGGCATTTGCTTTACCTTGCCACAACCTCTTGTGATAGGGTCCGCACCTCAGGAAAACTGTTTCCGTTGGAAGCCGGCTTTTTGCCAAACGGGTCTCAGGGCCTTGGGCCTCGGGTGTCCTTCAGGCTCCAAAAGCACAGGGACGAGGTGAGGGGCTTAGACCATGCCTGGGCAATGTTGTCTCTTACAGCTGGGTGTGTGGCATTTTGTTTACCTGGCTACTCCCACTTGATAGGTTTTCCACAGCAAGAGCATATTGCTTGTTAGAAGCCGTTTTTGCCCCAGGGGATCTCCGGGCTGGGTTCCTTCGGGTTGAAGTCCTGCTAGCAAAACCGCCGGGATAAGGGAACGGCTCAGACGGTGCGTGGGCACTGTGGTCTCTTACACAACCCGTACCCTAACTGGAACCCAAACCCTATACCCTGACCCAGACCCTGACCATGATCCTGACCATTACCCTGACCCTAACCCGAACACTACACCTAACCCTAAACCCTAACCCTAAACCTAACCCTAACCTGATCCCTAACCATAACCCTAACCCGAACCCTAATCCTAAACCGAAACCTAGCCCTAAACCAAACCCTAACCCTAACCTGAATCCTAACCGGAACCCTAACTGGAACACTAACCTGTCCGAACTCTAAACCTATCCCGAACCGTAACCCGAACCATAACCCTAACCCTAACCCTAACCCTCAGCATAACACGAACCTGAACCCGAACCCTAACCCTAAGCCTACCCGAACCAGAACCCTAACCCGAACCCTAACCCTAAACCGAACCCTAACCCTAACCAGAATCCTAGCCCTAACACGAAACCTAACCCTAATCCTAACCCTCACCCGAAACCTAACCCTAACCCTAACCCTAACCCTAACCCTAACAGGAAAACTAACCCTAACCCTAAACCTAACCCTAACCCGAACCCTAACCCGTACCCAAATTCTAACCCTAACCCAAACCCGAACCCTAACCCTAACGCTAACCGTAACCCTAACCCTAACCCGACCCTAACCCTAACCCTATCCCTAACCTGAACTCTAAGAGGAACCCTAACCCGAACCCGAACCTAACCCTTACCCTAACCCTAACCCTAACCCTAACCGTAAACCGAAACCTAACCTTAACCCTAACCTGAACCCGAACCCTAACCCGAACCCTAAATCTAACCCTAACCCTAACCCTAAACCTAACCCGAACCCAAACCCTAACCCTAACAAGTACCTAAACCTGACCCCAACCCTAACCCCAACCCTAAGAGGAACCTTAAACCTAACTCGAAACCTAAACTTAACCCGAACCCGAACAGTAACCCGAACCCTAACCCGACACTTATATTAACCCTATCCCTAACCTGAACCCTAACCATAACCCCAACACTAACCCTAACACTAACCCTAACCCTAACCCTAACACTAACCGTAACCCTAACCCTAACACTAAACATAACCCGAACCCGAACCCTAACCCTAACCCGAAACCTAACCCTAACCCTAACCCTAACCTGGACCCTAAACCTAAACCTAACCCGAACCCGAAGCCAAACACTAACCCTAACCCAAACGTTACCCAAACCCGAACCCTAACCCAAAACCAAAACCGTACCCTAAACCTAACACGAAAACTAACCCTAACCGTAACAATAACCGGAACCCTAACCCTACCTCAAACGCTAACCCGAACCCTAAACCTAACCCTAACCCAACGCGAACCCTGACCCGAACCCTAACGCTATCCCGAACGCTAACCCTAACCCGACCCTAACCCTACCCTAACCCTAACCCTAACCCTAAACGGAACCCTAACCCTAACCCTAACCCTAACCCTAACCCTAACCCTAACCCTAACCCGAACCCTAACCTTAACATGAACCTGAACC
>NW_024424676.1:28132-29161 GCF_017311325.1 Ursus maritimus | reverse complement strand
AACCCTAACACGAACCCTAACCCTAACCCTAACTTTAACCCGAACCCTAACCCTAACCGTAACCCTACCCTACCCTTACCCTAACCCTAACCCTAACCCTAACCCTACCCTAACCCTAACCCTAACCCTAACCTTAACCCGAACCCTAACCCTAACCCTAACCCTACCCTACCCTTACCCTAACCCTATCACTAACCTGAACCCTAATCCTAACCCTAAACCTAACCCGAACCCGAAACCTAACCCTAACCCGACCCTTACCCTAACCCTATCCCTAACCTGAACCCTAACCCTAACCCTAACCCTAACCCTAACCCGAACCCTAACCCTAACCTGACCCTACCCTAACCCTATCCCTAACCTGAACCCTAACCCTAACCCTAAACCTAACCCGAACCCGAACCCTAACCCTAACCCTATCCCTAACCTGAACCCTAACCCTAACCCTAACCCTAACCCTATCAGTAACCTGAAACCTAACGCTAACCCGAACCCGAACCCTAATCCTAACCCTAACCGTAACCCTAACGCGAGCCCTAACCCTAACCCGACCCTAACCCTAAAAATATCCCTAACCTGAACACTAACCCTAACCCTAACCCAACCCCAAACCCGAATTGTAACCGTAACCATAAGTGTAACCCTAAACCTAACCCTAACCATAACCCGAAACGAACCCTAACCAGAACCCTAACCCTAAACCTAACCTAACCCTAACCCCTAACCCTAACCCTAAACCTAACCCTAACCCGACCCTAACCCTAACCCTAACCCTAACCCGACCCTAACCCTAACCCTAACCCTAAGCCTAACCCTAACCCGAATGCGAATCCAATCCCTAACCAAACCCTAACCCTTACGGTAACCCTAAACCTAACCCGAACCCTAACCCTAAACCTAACCCGAACCCGAAGCCAAACACTAATCCTAACCCAAACATTACCCAAACCTGAACCCTATCCTGAAACCGAACCCGCACACTAACCCTAACCCGAAACCTAACCCTAACCCTAACCATAACCGGAACCC
>NW_024424676.1:27025-28122 GCF_017311325.1 Ursus maritimus | reverse complement strand
CGTAACCCTAACGCGAGCCCTAACCCTAACCCGACCCTAACCCTAAAAATATCCCTAACCTGAACACTAACCCTAACCCTAACCCAACCCCAAACCCGAATTGTAACCGTAACCATAAGTGTAACCCTAAACCTAACCCTAACCATAACCCGAAACGAACCCTAACCAGAACCCTAACCCTAAACCTAACCTAACCCTAACCCCTAACCCTAACCCTAAACCTAACCCTAACCCGACCCTAACCCTAACCCTAACCCTAACCCGACCCTAACCCTAACCCTAACCCTAAGCCTAACCCTAACCCGAATGCGAATCCAATCCCTAACCAAACCCTAACCCTTACGGTAACCCTAAACCTAACCCGAACCCTAACCCGAACCCGAACCGTAACCTAACGCTAACCCGAACTCAAACCCGAACTCAAACGCTAACCTGAACCCTAACACTAACCCTAAAACGAAACCAAACCCAAACCCTAACCCTAACTCGAAAACTAACCCTACACCTAACCCTAAACTGAACCCTAAACTGAACCCTAACCCTAACCCTAACCCGAGCCCGAACACTAACACTAACCCTAAGCCTAACCTAACCCGAACCGTAACCCGAACCCTAACCCGACCCTTACCCTAACCCTATCCCTAACTGAACCCTAACCCTAACCCTAACCCTAACCCTAACCCGAACCCTAACCCTAACCCTAACGCGAACCCGAACACTAACCCTGACGTGAACTTGAACCTGAACCCTAACCTTACACCAAACCCTAACCCTAAACCTAACCCGAACCCGAAGCCAAACACTAACCCTAACCCAAACGTTACCCGAACCTGAACCCTAACCTGAAACCGAACCCACACACTAACCCTAACCCGAAACCTAAACCTAACCCTAATCCTAACCGGAACCCTAACCCTAACCCTAACCCTAACCCGAACCCGAAACCTAACCCTAACCCGAACCCGAACCCTAACCCTAACCCTAACCCGAACACTAACCCTGACGTGAACTTGAACCTGAACCCTAACCTTACACCAAACCCTAACCCTAAACCTAACCCTCAGCCTAACCTGACCCTAACCCTAACCCTAAACCTT
>NW_024424676.1:17116-26519 GCF_017311325.1 Ursus maritimus | reverse complement strand
TCAGCCTAAGCCGAATCCGAATTCTAACCCTAACCCTAACCCGAACCCTAACCCTAACCCTAACCCACACTAACCTGAACCCTAATCCTAACTCTAACCTGAAGCATAACAAGAAACCGAACCCTAACCCAAACCCTAACCCTAACCCTAACCCTAACCCTAACCCTAACCCTAAACCGAACCATAACCCGAACCCTAACCCTAAACCTAACCCTAACCCTCAGCCTAACCCGAATCCGAATTCTAACCCTAACCCTAACCCTTACCGTAACCCTAACCCGAACACTAATCCTGACGTGACCTTGAACCCGAACCCTAACCTTAAACCAAACCCTAACCCTAACCCTAACCCTCAGCCTAACCCGAACCCTAACCCTAACCCTAACCCTAACCCCTAACCTATTTAGGCTGGCCTAAACCAGGCCTGGCCTCAGGCACGGCTGGCTGTCTGGCTGGACCTGGCCTGGCACTGGCCTGACGCTGCTGGCCGGCCAGGCCTGGCCTGCTCGGACCTGGACCTGGCCTGGCCGGCCCCATGGCCTGTCCTGGCCTGGACCCTGGCCTGGCCTAGCCGGACCCTGGCCTGGCTGCGCCTAGCCGGACGCATCCGGACCTGATCACGATTTTGGCCTAAACTGTAACCCGAGCCGGACCAACCTAACCTAACCACTATTTCTTGCCTAACCCTCAGGCTGGCTAACCTAGCCTGACTGTTACAAACTCAAGCCGAACCGGACCTAACCGAACCTAGCCCTAACCTAGTAACCTGGCCCTGGCCCTCGGCCTGGCCCAGGCCTAACCTATTGGTTCTTTCAACGGCCTGGGCCTGGCCACAACCCAGGGCGGACCACCGTCCTGGCCCAAGGCTGGCCGTTGCCTGGCTGTGCCGTGACCCTGGCCGGACGCTAGTCACCGGCGTGAGACGGACCGGACCTGCTTTGGCAGCGGGGCCTGGGCCTGGCCTGGCCTCGGCCCTGGCCTCAGCCACCTAGTCTGGCCTGGCCTGGACCTACAGCCGGACCTGGCCTCGCCGTGCCGTGCCGGGAGCCTGGCCTGGCAGGCCTATTACCCACAACAACCCTAACCGAGACCTAACCTAACCGGCCGTAACCTTAACCTATCCTAACACAGACCTAACCTAACCGAACCTAACCTAACCGAGACCTAGCCTGCCGGGCCGAGACCTCGGCCTAACTTGCCTTTTCAACCGGGCACGTGGCAGCCTGGAACCTGGTCCCGGACCCTGGCCAGACCCTGGCCTAACCTAACCTAACAGTGGCCTAACCTGTAACCTGGCAAACCTAACCCTAGCGGAGCCTAACCTGGCCCAGCCAACCCGGCCGAACGTGAACACGGACCTAAGTAACGGTGGCCTGGCCGGACCTAACCTGGCCCAGGCCTAGCCTGGCCAGACCAACCTAACAAGCCTGACCACAACCTAGCCTGGCTTGAGGCAGAGACCTAATCCTGGCCAGGCCTGGCCCGTGCCCTGGCCTCAAGCCTAGCCGGACTGGCCTGGCCCAGGCCGGGGCTGGCCTGGCCGGTTGGCCAGTCCTAACCATAACCGTAGCCTAACCTAACCTAACCTAGCACGAATCTGAACCTAACTTCTTCGCCACACTAACACAGACCCTGTCCTAGCTCAACACGAAGCATAACAGAAACCCGAACCTAACCGAACCATAACACTAACCTAACCTGGCCTAAGCCCTAAACCTCAGCTGGATTTAACCTGGCTAACCTAATCCAGGCCTTTAAAACCAGAACATGTCCAGACCTAATCTGACCTAACCTAATCATAACCGGTCAGAACCTAACTTCGCCTAACCCTAACCTAACCTAAGCCTTACCCTCAGCCTAACCGAATCAAGTTCTAACCCTAACCTAACCGCCGCGGCCCTGGCGAACGCGCTGGTCCTGGCGTGGGGCGGACCGGACCTGGCAGCCAGGCCAGGCCTAGGCCTGGCACTAGGCCTCCATTTGGCCTAGCCTGGCCTGACTCAGCCTGGACCTAGCCGGACTGCTTTGGCAGTGCCACGGTGCGAGGCCTGTGCTAACCCAGGCCTGGCGGAGACCTGGCGATAACCATGGCCGGCCTGGCCTCAACGGTGTGGCGCTGGCCTGTGCGGCACCGGACCTGGCCTGGCAGGGCCCCTGCCACCTAGTCCGGACACGGAGCCTGGCCTGGCCTGGCCTGAACCCGACGCTAGGCCCGGGTCATGGCGCCGGCCTGCGTGAACTGGCCCATGGCCGGCCCGTAGGCCTAGCGCGACCTAGGCCTGGCCTAACCTGGCCGGCTTGCCTGACCTGCAGGCTGGCCTGGCTCGGCCTGGCCTGGATGGCCTGGCCTGGTCGGCCTGGCCTGGCCTGCCTGGCCTAGCCCATTTCTTACAACCTGAGAGACTCTAGCATGGCAGACCCTAACCGAACATAACCTAACCTAACCTTAACCCAGACACAACTAACCTAACTACTAACCTAACCTGGCGAACCAGACAGCCAACCCTGCACCTGCCCGGAACACGCAAGCCTATCCCAGGCTGGCGCTGCTGGCCTGGCACAACTGGACCGGACACTGACCGGCAGGAGCCACATTTCGACCTGGCCTAGCCTATTGGAACCCTATTGCCTAAGCCTAACTGTGGGAGCCTAACCTAGCCTGTCCTAACCTGGCACTTCTTCTTTCAGCGGGCCTAACCTGGCCGTGACCTATTGGAACCTAGCCTAACTAAGATACAACCTAGCCTATCCTAAGCCTGGACCCTGGCAACTGACCTAACCCGTATCAGGCGGATCGTGATAAGGCCCAGGCTGGTGGCCTAACCGGTCCTGGCACCAGCCACAGCCACTCGCCCAGGCCTAACATGGACCTAGCCTATTTTGTTACAACCTGGCCTGAGGCCTAAGCCCTGGCCAGTTTGGACCTAGCTCTGGCCCTGGCCTGTCCACGGACCTGGCCTAGCCTAATAAGCTGGCCCCTCTTGGTTGGACTGTCCCTGTGGAGGCCCTAAGCCCGTGCCTGACCCTGCACCCGATCAGGACCTAAACCTGGCCTGGCCGAGCCAGAGCCTGGCCTAGCCCGGGCCCGGACCCGGACACAACCATAACCCGGACACGCGGGCCACTAAGGCTGGCAGTGACCTGGCGGACCTAGGCCTAATTGACCTGGCCACCTGGCGTGTCCGCAACCGCGGACCTATTTCGGCCTGGGCCAGATTTTTGGGCCTGGCCTGAGCCTGGCCTTCAGCCTGGCCATGGCCACTGGCCCTGGCTTGGGACCGGACCCTGGCACCTCATCCTAGCCTGGACTGGCACCTGGCCTGGGCCTGGCCTGCCAGTGTACCTGGCCGGATGCGCCTAGCTGAGCCTGCACGGCGGCCTGGCCGAGCGGGCTGGCCTGGCGCTGTCCTAGTGCTGGGACCACCTGTTACCTAACCGACCCCCAGGCAATGTGCCACCTGACCTCGAGCCTGGCCCAAGCCATGCCTGGCCATGGCTCGGACGGACTAGCCGGCTGGCCTGGCCTGGCACTAGGCCTGGCCTGGCACGATCGGACCTGACTGGCCTGGCCTGGCCTGGCCTGGCTGAAGCGCAGTGCATTGGCCCTGCGGGAATCAGCCTGTCGCCCAGCCTGGCCGGACCAGGCATACCGAACCTATGGCCCAGGCTGGACATGCCTCAGGCGGCCCAGGCCTAGGCCAGGCGGCCAACCTGGCCTGTGAGCCCTACCAGGGGCCAGACCTAAGCTACTTCTCCTGACTGGCGGAGATCAGGTCTAACCTAGCCTAACCTGACCTAACCTAACCCATTCCAGGCCACTGTCGAGACCACCCTTTCTTCTTCAACCTAACTCAACCTAACCACAGCTGGCGGTCGATTCATGGCCTAGCCTATTACAGTAACCTGGCCCAGACATAACCTGTGGTGGGGCAGGCCGGACACTAACCCAAACCAGGCCTAGGCTGGCTAATATATTTCAACAGAAACTATTTATTTAACCTATTTCCTTCTTATAACTATTGAACACTGACACAACCTAACACTCTTTACTTTGTAGGGCCTAACCTGTTACAAGGAGAACTCTGGGTAACCGAACCTAACCGGACCTGACCTGGCCTGACAGCAGCCGGACCTGGCACGACCTGTTTGCCTGGCCTCCTTTCGTCAACCTGTTTCCTTGCTCTGACCTCAGCTGGCTAGCCACAATACTGCTGGACACTGACCTCACTTGAACCGGGCCCCCAGGCGAGATCGGCGGCTAAACATGAGCAGTGGCCCTCAGCCTGACCTAACTATGTTGGGCAGACCTGTGGAGCCTAACCTAACTCTGGCCTGTTTTTCGACATGAGCCGGACCGGTGTGAGCCTGCCCCTGCCCGGACCCTCAGGCCTGAGCCAGGCCTGGCGCTAACAGCTGGCCTGGCTGGACCGGACACCAGCCCTGGCCGAGAGCACCATTTCTGGGCAGCTGGCTGGCAGGACCTGGCCTGGCTTTGAGCTGGCCTGCCGGGGCCTGGCACAGCTGAAGGCCTGACTGGCGGACTGGCCTGGCCTGTCCACGGCCTGGACCTGGCCTGGCCTGTGGGAGCCCTGGCTTCAGGCGTGACCCCTCAACGGTGCTCAACCTGTAGATACAACCTGGCCACTGTGCCAGCCTGAGACCTGGCCGCAGCCCTATTGGGCCTCAGGCTGGTGCGGCGGCCTGACAGACCTGGCCTCTTCTTGGGTCCATGTAACCTAACCTCGCCCAGGCCAACAGTTAACCTAACCTGACTGACACTAACACCAGCCTATTTCTTGATTTTGAGACCTGCTACCAACTGTGTCGATTTTATTCCCTAACACAACTCTAGGCTAACCTAACCGGTACAGACCTGTCCTAACAAGCCTATTCGTGCCTAACCCTACACCTAATCAGACCTAACCCGCCCTAACCGAACCCGGCCTAAAGCCCTAACCCGGCCGAACCGGGCCTAACCATAACCGAACACGGCCCTCGAGCCCTGGCAGTGAGCCTGGCGGACACAAAGCCTAATCCAGCCACCAGCCTGGCCCAGTGTCCTAACCTGGACACAACCTGGCCTGGCATTTTAGGCCCTATTTCGACTATTTAACCTAACCGCCAACCTGGCCTAACCAGTTGAACCTAACATGTCCTGACACGGACTGGCCTGTTTCAAATAGCCTGGCCTGGCGATTGTCTATGGCCTCGCGCGACCACTGGCTGGCCCGTTACTGGCTGGCATGTCCTGGCCTGGACCTGACACAAGAGCCTAGAGCCAGGGCCCCAGGCAGACGAAGCCTAGCCTGGCCTAGGCTGACACAAGCATGGCTAACCTTGACAGGGACTAGACCTGTGGGACCTGGCCTCAGCCTCAACGCTGCGACCTAGCCTGGCAGTCTGGACCTGACCTCAACCACTGCTTTGACCTCAACCTAATATGATAGTATTTCTCAGTCTTTGTCGCCCAGCCTGAGCAGACAGAGGCCATGCCGGAGACCTAGCGCTAGTGGACCGTGACCTCAGCGATTTGTTCAGGCGAGAGCTAGCCTAACCTGAACTACAGGAACCCCCCGACCTGGCTTCAACCTGCCCTCCAGGCCCTGGCAGATCAGTTGAGCCTAAACCTGGCCCCAGGCTGGCCTGGCCAGGCTGGACGTAGGACCTTGCCTGGTGACTGTTTCAGCTGGCTGGCACGACCCCTGGCCGGATCGGGTTCAACTCGGCTGACGCCGCGTAACCCTGGCGGTTTTCAGCACGGTGGACCCCCGGACCGGACCACTGTGTAAGGCCAGGCCTCGGCCTGGCCTGGCCACTCGAGCTGGCTTCGGACGCAAACCTGTTTCTTTATTGATTTATTTCGGCGGACTGTTACAAACGCTGACCTGGTGGCCTGTAACCGGGCGCGGACTGTCTGTTGGGCTGGCGTTTAACACATACCTAACCTGAGCTAAGCCGAGACCTAGCCTGTGTGACCTGAAACCTCGGCTAAACCGGACCTGGCGAGCCTAGCGGGCGAGGCCGACGCTGACTAACCAGTTGCCAGTTACCCTGGCGTGAGGCGAGGCCACACGCTCTCCTGGACGACCTAACTATTTCGCGCTGACGGATCTGGCCTGGCCCTATTTTAACCGGGCGGACCGAGGCCTGGCCTGGCCTGCTGGCTGGCCGCAAACACTGATGCAACCTAACCTGCCTTGCTCTGGCCTAACCATGGCCCCGGCCTATCCTGTGAACTGGCTGCCTAACCGACTGGCGGATGTGGCCTAACCATGGCGGAGGCCTGGCCTAACCGCCAGAACAGTTTGGCGGGCCTAACCTAACTCCTAGCCTGACCTGACGCCTAACCGGACCGGTTTAACCTGCACCGAACCTGAGCTAACCCCAGGCCTGGCACTGGCTAAACCTTTATTTCGCGGCTGGACGGTTCTTTGGCTGGCGAGCTGGCACAACCACAACCTGGCGAGCCTGGCAGATCGGAAGCCAAACGTTGGCCTATTTGGCGGTGCCGGACTGGGCCTGGCGCAGGCGGGGCCGCCTTCGCAGGCAAACCTAACCCTAACACTAACCCGGGATCCTAACTTCAACTGGGACCCGGCTTCTTCGCGGGCCGAGGCCAGTCCTAACCAACCATGGCCTAACCTAACTTTATTGCCCGAATCGGAACCTAACCTAGCCTAACCCACACTAAACACAGACCTAATCTGGCTCTAACACGGGCGTAACAGAGCCGGGGCGAGACCTATTTCGACCTGTTGACCTAACTAACTGCTTGAACGCTATCCCCAGGCCCCTATTCTGATAACCTATACATGGCGGTAGGACATTTTGGCACCAACCTGCTTCTTTGGCCTTCCTCAGCATGGCGGATCGAGTTCTGACTATTTCAAGCATACGTAGCCTGAGACATGATATGTGGTGTGGTGAGACCTAACTAGGCCAAGACCTGGCCCTATTTGTATCCAGGCTCAGCTAGGACCTAAACCGCAAACCTGACCTAACCCTGGCCACAGGCTATTTCAAGCACCAACCTCTTGCTTTGGACCAAACCCTAACTGGCCTCAACCTCAGGCTATTGGACCTAGCCTAGCCTAACCCCCAGCCCTGGCCTAATGTGAGCCTAGCCTGAGCCTCGGCCGGACTAACCGAGGCCTGGCCACTGAGGCCTAGCCTAAGCCGCATGGCCTAACCATCGGCCGGGCGAGACCTGGCCGGGACTGGCCTATTTTCTTCAGACCTCTAGCCTGGCCAGTCTGGACATGACACAAGCCTGAAGCCTGCGGCAGCTGACATGATGGTGGCCTGCCGAGATCAGCCTGACCAGCCTGGCCGGACCGGAGACCTTGCCGGACCTATTTAAGCTGGACATGACAACCTAAGCCGAGACCCCTGGCCTGGCAGACGTAGCAGCACAACCTGAACCCTGAACTGATTTAAACTAACCTAACCCTCAGCGCAACCAGTCGTTCTAACCTAACCTAACGCCGTAACCTAAGCCGAGACACTAAACCTGGCGTGGGGCGGACCTGTGGATCTAATACAAACCAAACCCTAGCCTGCCTAACTAGCCTCAAACTAACATAACCGTAACCTAGCCTGCTTGACCTAAACTGGCACGCCTAACCTAACCGAGATCTGAGACCTAGCTAACCTAGCCCACTGACCTGAACCTGGCACCAGCAGCCTGGCGCAACCAGAAACCAGACCCTGCCACAGACCTAACGCCTTTAACCTATTTACCCAAACTCTAACTTCTTTAAGCGAGAACTATCCCGATTTCAACCTAACTGGCCTAACCTAAACCTAAACACAACCTAACCCTCCACAGCCTAACCCGAATCAGTTAACCTAACCTAACCGCCTGGCGGCACAACACCGAGACACTAACTGGCGCGTGGGCGAGACCCCAGGCCAGCAGGCAGGCCTAGGCTGTTTCAACCTCAGGCTGGCCGGACCTAGCCTGGCCTGGCCACTAACCAGGCCTGGCTGGCCGGACTGGCCTGGGTTGAGCCTAACCAGGGCGAGGACTGCCACAACCAGGCCACAGCCGTGCTGGCCCCTGAGCCTGGCCCTGGCCTAGCCGGACCTGGCTGGCAGGCCGGACCTAAGGCCTGTGGCACTGGCCTGGCGACCGTGCCCTGACTGAGACTGTACGGACCCTGGCGGCCCCTGGCCTGGCTCGACCTGGCGGCCCTGGCCTGGCTGAGCCTAACCTGGCCGGACTGAGCCTAGGCTATTTTATTTTAGCCCTGTCCTGGCCTGAGGACTGTACCTAACCTGGCCTAGCCAGGTAGGCCCTAGCCTGGCACAACCTAGGTACAAATAAGCCTGGCCTAACCTAGCCTGATCACCCATTCTTCCTAACCATAACCGAGGCAGACTCTGGCCTAACCTAACCTGGCCTAACCTCAGCCTGGCGGATCAGTTCAAGCAAACTGTCCTTGTAGCCTGGCCGGACCTGGCCTGGCCTAAGCCTAGCCACAACAACGGCACAGGCAGACACAAACACAAGCACAACACAACACAACCTCAGCTATCCAGATCGGTCCTAGCCTAACCTAACCCTTACATAACCTAGCTTGAACACTAATCCTGGTATGAACCAGGCCTAACCTAACGCTAACCGGTCTGACCTAACCTGGCCACTGGCCTAGCCTGGCCTGGCCACAACCAGCCGGACCCACAACCTTTATTTTCTTCTTTCTTCTTGGAGACCTAACCTAACCGAACCCAAAGCCTAACCTAACACAACATAACCTAACCCTAGCAGACGCAACACTAACCTGTCCTAACACCAGACCTGACACAACCTGCGAGACCCTTACCTAACCGTGGCCTAGCCGGGACCTGGCACCTAATAGACCTGGCTTTGGCCTGTCAGCTGGACTGTGTAGCTGGCAGGGCCTCAAGGCGGTCATTGACGCAAAACCAGGCTGGCCTAACCTAACCAGGTCCTAACCACAACCTAAGCCTCCACCCGGGGCCTGGCGCGGGCCTGGCCGCATCACGGCCTGAGCCTGCGCAAAATTAACCTAACCGGTTCACTGGCTCTGACACAAGCCTGTCAGGACACTATTGCAAACTGTCTAGCCTGGCCTGTGGCCAGGTGAGACTGTCCTAACCAGGCTAGCATGCACAACCCTAAACTGCCGGACCTAACCTAAAGCCTAGCCAGGCCAGAGCGGCGCTGGCACAACCCAGGCGTTCCGGACCACGGACCTGTAAGCACAGGCGAGACCCGCACTTCTTCGGCCGAGCCTAGGCTGGCTAGCCTAACTGAACCCCTAGCCTAACCCTTGCCGAACCGGACGAACCATAACCGGCACGGTTTCGGCTTGGCAGCCTGGCAGACTGCCTAATCAGCCTGGCCCTGGCCTATCCCTGGCACGGACGCAGCCTAACC
>NW_024424676.1:16090-17106 GCF_017311325.1 Ursus maritimus | reverse complement strand
GTAACCCGAACCCTAACCCGACCCTTACCCTAACCCTATCCCTAACCTGAACCTTAACCTAACCCTATCCCTAACCCTAACCCGAACCCTAACCCTAACCCTAACGCGAACCCGAACCAGAACCCTATCCCTAACCCGAACCCGAACCCTAACCCTAACCCTAACCCGAACCCTAACCCTAACCCGACCCTAACCCTAACCCTATCACTAATCTGAAACCTAAACCTAACCTTAACCCTAACCCGAACACTAACCCGAACCGGAAACCTAACCCGAAACCTAAACCTAACCCAAACCCGAACCCGAACCCTAACCCTAACCTGAAACCGAACCCTAACCCTAACCCTAACCCTAACCCGAACCCTTACCCGAACCCTAAACCTAAACCGAACCATTACCCGAACGCTAACCCTAAACCGAACCCTAACCCTAACCATAACCCTAACCCTAACCCAAACCCTAACCCTAACCCTAACCCTCAGTCTAACCCGAACCCTAACCCTAACCCTAACCCTAACCCTAACTTCAACCCGAACCCTAACCTTAAACCAAACCCTAACCCTAATCCTAATCCTCAGCCTAACCCGAACCCTAACCCTAACCCTAACACTAACCCTAACCCCCGAACCCTAACCCTAACCCTAACCCAATCCCGAACACGTACCCTAACCGGAACCTGAACCTGAACCCTAACCCTAACCCTAACCTTAACCCGAAACCGAAACCTAACCCTAACCCTAACCATAACCCGAAACCGAACTAACCCTAACCCTAACCCTAACCCTAACCTAACCCTAACCCTCAGCCTAACCCGAATCCGAATTCTAACCCTAACCCTAACCCTTACCGTAACCCTAACCCGAACACTAACCCTGACGTGAACTTGAACCCGAACCCTAACCTTAAACCAAACCCTAACCCTAACCCTAACCCTCAGCCTAACCCGAACCCTAACCCTAACCCTAACCCGAACCCTAAACCTAACACTAACCCTAACCCGAACACGTACCCTAACC
>NW_024424676.1:15787-15861 GCF_017311325.1 Ursus maritimus | reverse complement strand
CCTAAACCCAACCCTAAGAGGAACCCTAACCCTAACCGGAACCCTAACCCGAACCCTAACCCTAACCCAACCCT
>NW_024424676.1:349-12364 GCF_017311325.1 Ursus maritimus | reverse complement strand
CTGTGCCTGAGCCCTGTGGTCTCTTCCAGGTCAGTGTATGGCATTTCCTTCACCTTGCCACAGGCACTTGGGAGCATCTGCCAGAAGCCCAGTGAGGATGGGAGGGCTTAGAACATGGCTGGGCACTGTGGTTGCTTTCAGAGAAGTGGATGGCATCTGCTTTACCTTGCCACAACCACTTGGGAGAGGGTCTGCACCTCAGGAAAACTGTTTCCGTGGGAAGCCAGAGAGAAGTTGATGGCATTTGCTTTACCTTGCCACAACCACTTGTGAGAGGGTCTGCACCTCAGGAAAACTGTTTCCGTGGGAAGCCAGCTTTTGGCCAAACGGGTCTCAGGCCCGTGGGCCTCCGGTGTCACTCCTGCTCCCAAAAGGACATGGAATAGGTGAGGGGCTTAGATCATGGCTGGGCAATGTTGTTTCTTATACCTGGTTGTGTGGCATTTTGTTTATCTGGCTACCCCCACTAGGCTTAGGTTTTCCACAGCAAGAGCAGATTGCTCTTCGGAAGCCTTTTTTGCCCCAGGTGTCTCCGGGCTGTGTTCGTTGGGGTTGAACTCCTGCTAGCAAAACCGCTGGGATGAGGGAAGGGCTCAGACTGTGCCTGGGCCCTGTGGTCTCTTACAGGTCAGTGTATGGCATTTCCTTCACCTTGCCACAGGCACCTGGGAGCAATCTTTGTTGTACTTCGTTCAGTTACGTGACCCTTACAACCACTTGGGATTAGGAGTCTGCACCTCAGGAAAATCTGTTTCATTAGGAAGCCAAACTTTTGCAAAAGGGGGTATATAAGGTCGTGGGCCTCGGCTTTCCCTCCCGGCTCCCCCAAAGCACAGAGAGGGACGGTGGCGAGGGCCTTTAGACCAAGCCTGGGCAATATTTTGTTACTTACACCTGGGTGTGTGGCATTTTGTTGAGCTGGCTTGCCCAACTTGGGATAGTGTTCCACAGCAAGCACCTATTGATCGATCGGAAGCCGTTACCCCAAGAGGTCTCCGGGGCTGTGTTCGATGAGGTTGAACTCCTGCTAGCAGAAACCGCCGGAGTTGAGGGAAGGGTTCAGACTGGCGCCTGGGCCTGTAGTCTGCTACATGAGTCAGTGTATGGCATTTCCCTTCCGCCACCTGCAGGCACCTGCAGAACATGTCTCTGCACGTGGAGAAAGACTTTCCCGTGGGAGCCGGGTTTTGTCAAGCGCGAGGTCCCAGTGCTCTGCTCCTCTCTTTTCACTCCTGCTGCCAGAAGCCGGGGAGGATGGGAGGGCTTAGGACATGGCTGGGCATGGTTTCTTCAGAGGAAGTGGAGGGCATTTGCTTTACCTTGCCACAACCACTTGGGATGGGGTCTAGCACCTCAGGAAAACTGTTTCCGTGGGAAGCAGCCTTTTGCAAGAGGTCTCAGGGTGGCCGGAGCTCGGCTGTCCCTCAGCTCCCAAAGCACAGGGACAGGTGAGGGGGCTTGAATAGCCAAGCCTGGGCAATGTTGTTTCTTACACCTGGGTGTGTGGCTTTTTGTTGAGCTGGCTTCCCCCATTTGGGATAGGTGTTCCACAGCAAGCACCTATTGATCGTCGGAAGCCGTTTTTGCCCCAGGGTCTCCGGGCTGTGTTCGTAGGGGTTGAACTCCTGCTAGCAAAACCGCCGGGTTGAGGGAAGGGTTCAGAATGTGCCTGGGCTTCCTGTCCAGTATAACTTTCCTGGTCAGTGTATGGCATTTCCTTCCACTTTACCCACCCAAGGCACCTGGGAGCATGTCTGCACGTGGAGAAAGACTTTCATTAAGGAAGCCGGTTTTTGTCAAACGGGTCCCAGTGCTCTGCTCCCCTCTTTTCACTCCTGCTGCCAGAAGCCCAGGGAGGATGGGAGGGCTTAGAACATGGCTGGGCACTTGTGGTTTATTTCAAGTGGAGGGCATTTGTTTACCTTGCCACAACCACTTGGGATAGGGTCTGCACCTCAGGGAAAACTACAATGTCCGTGGGAAGCACGCGGCTTTTGCAAAAGGGGTCTCAAGGACCGTGTGCCTCGGCTCCAGCCCTCCCGGCTCCCCCAAAGCACAGGGACGAGGTGAGGGGCTCGACCATGCCTGGGCACAGTGTTGTTTTTGCCTGGGTGTGTAATGGCATTTTGTTGAGCTGGCTACCCCCACTTCCCAGGATAAGGTGTTCCACAGCAAGCACCTATTGTTAGAGTAGGAAGCCGTTTTTGCCCCAGGGGTCTCCGGGCTGTGTTCGTTGGGGTTGAACTCCTGCTAGCAAAGACCCCGCCCGGAGTTGAGGAAGGAGTTCAGACTGTGCCTGGGCCCTGTGGTCTCTTCCAGGTCAGTGTACTGGCATTTCCTTCCCCTTGCCCCAGGCACCTGGGAGCATGTGCGTGGAGAAAGACTTTCCCGTGGAAGCCGGGTTTTTGTCAAAGCGGGTCCCCAGTGCTCTGCTCCTCTCTTTTCACTCCTGCTGCCAGAAGCCCAGGGAGGATGGGAGAGCTTAGAACATGGTTGGGCACTGTGGTTTCTTCAGAGAAGTGGAGGGCATTGGCTTTACCTTGGCACAACCACTTTGGGATAAGGTCTACCTCAGGAAAACTGTTTCCGTGGGGAAGCCCGGCTTTTACTGCAAAAGGGTCTCAGGAGCCGTGAGCCTCGGCTGTCCCTCCCGGCTCCCCAAAACACAGGGACGAGGTGAGGGGGCTTCGACCATGCTCCTAAATGTTGTTTCTTACACCTGGGTGTATGGCATTTGTGAAGGCAGCTGGCTTGCCAAGGATAGGTGTTCCACAGCAAGCACCTATTGTTCGTCGGAAGCCGTTTTTGCCCCAGGGTCTCCGGGCTGTGTTCGTTGGGGTTGAACTCCTCACTAGCAAATCGCCGGGTTAGGGGAAGGGAGTTCAGACTGTGCCTGGGCCCTGTGGGTCTCTTCAGGTCCAGTGTATGGCATTTCCTTCCCCCGCACAGGCACCTGGGAACATGTCTGCACGTGGAGAAAGACTTTCAGGGTGGGAAGCCGGGTTTTGTCCAATGGGTCCCAGTGCTCTAACTTTCCTCTCTTTTCACTCCTCCTGCCAGAAGCCCAGGGAGGTGGGAGGCTTGGGAACGCTGGCTGGGCACTGTGTGGTTATTCCAGGAAGTGGAGAGCATTTTTGCTGCGCCACAACCACTGGGGGATAGGGTCTGCACCTCAGGAAAACTGTTTCACGTGGGAAGCGGTTTGCAAAGGGTCTCAAGGGCCTTACATGCTACTCGGCTGTCCCTCCGGCTCCCCCAAAGCTTACAGGGGACGAGGGTGAAGGGGGCTTCTTAGACCATGCCTGGGCAATGTTTTTTCTTACACCTGGGTGTGTGGCATTTGTTGAGCTGGCTACTTTTTGCGCCAGGATAGGTGTTCCACAGCAGAAGCACTGGCCTGCGTCGGAAGCCGTTTTGCACAGGGAGGTCTCCGGGCTGTGTTCGTTGGGGTTGAACTCCTGCTAGCAAAACCGCCCGGGTTGAGAGGAAGGGTTCAGACTGTGCCTGGAGCCCTGTGGTCTCTTCCAGAGTCAGTGTATGATTTTCCTTCCCCTTTACTTACAGGCACCTGGGAGCATGTCTGCGCGTGGAGAAGGCTTTCCGTGGGAAGCCGGGTTTTGTCAAGCGGGTCCCAGTGCTCTGCTCCTCTCTTTTCACTCACTGCCCGAAGCCAGGGAGGATGGGAGGGTAGAATATGGCTGGGAACTGTGGTTTCTTCCACAGAAGTGGAGGGCATTTAAGCTACCTTGCCACAACCTTACTTGGGATAGGGTCTGCCTCAGGAAAACTGTCTCCGTGGGAAGCGACTTTTTTGCAAGGGGTCTCAGGAGCCGTGTGCCTCGCGGCTGTCCCTCCGGCTCCTACAAAGCACAGGGGCCGAGGTGAGGGGAGAAACCCAAACCATGCCTGGGCAATGTTGTTTCTTACACCTGGTGTGTGGCATTTTGTTGAGCTGGCTGCCCCCACTTGGGATAGGTGTTCCACAGCAAGCACCTATTGATCGTCGGAAGCCGTTTTGCCCCAGGGTCTCAGGCTGTGTTAGGGTGGGGTTGAACTCCTGCCCAGCAAGGCTACCGCCGGAGTTGAGGGAAAGGGTTCAGACTGTGCCTGGGCCTGTGGTCTCTTCCAAGGTCAGTGTATGGCATTTTACTTCCCTTGCCTTACAGGCACCTGGGAGCATGTCTGCACGTGGAGAAAGACTTTCCTGGGAAGCCGGGTTTTGTTAAGCGGATTACAGTGCTCTGCTCCTCTGCTTTCCTCCTGCTGCCAGAAGCCCAGGGAGGATGGGAGGGCTTAAATTTTTGTGCTGGGCACTGTGGTTTCTTCCAAGAGAGTGGAGGGCATTGGCTTTACCTTGCCCACAACCACTTGGGATAAGGTCTCACACCTCAGGAAAATCTGTTTCCGTGGGAAGCCGGCTTTTTGCAAAGGGGTCTCAGGGTCGTGGGCCTCGGCTGTCCCTCCGGCTCCCCAAAGCACAGGGACGAGGTGAGGGCCTTAGACCAAGCCTGGGCAATGTTGTTACTTACACCTGGGTGTGTGGCATTTTGTTGAGCTGGCTTGCCCAACTTGGGATAGGTGTTCCACAGCAAGCACCTATTGATCGTCGGAAGCCGTTTTTGCCCCAGGGTCTCAGGGCTGTGTTCGTTGGGGTTGAACTCCTGCTAGCAAAACCGCCGGGTTGAGGGAAGGGTTCAGACTGTGCCTGGGCCCTGTGGTCTCTTCCAGGTCAGTGTATGGCATTTCCTTCCCCTTGCCACAGGCACCTGGGAGCATGTCTGCGTGGAGAAAGACTTTCCGTGGGAAGCCGGGTTTTGTCAAACGGGTCCCATTCTAACTCCCTTTCTCTCTTTCTGCTCTGCTGCCAGGCTTGGGAGGGGTGGGGAGGGCTTAGGACATGGCTGGGCACTGTGGTTTCTTCCAGAGAAGTGGAGGGCATTTGCTTTACCTTGCCACAACCACTTGGGATAGGGTCTGCACCTCAGAGAAAACTGTTTCCGTGGGGAAGCCGCTAGCCTTTTTGCAAGGGTCTCAGGAGGGTGGCGGGCCTCGGCTGTTCCTCCGGCTCCCCCCAAAGCACAGGAGACTGGCGAGGTGAGGCTTAGACCAAGCCCAAACAATGTTGTTTGCCACCTGGAGGTTGTGGCTTTTGTTGAGCTGGCTTCCCCCATTTGGGATAGGTGTTCCCAGCAAGCACCTATTGATCGTCGGAAACCGTTTTTACTTAAGTCTCGGGCTGTGTTCGTAAGGATTGAACTCCTGCTAGCAAAACACTTGGGTTGAGGGGAAGGGTTCAGAATGCCTGGGCCCTGTGGTCTCTTCCTGGTCAGTGTATGGCATTTCCTTCCCCTTGCCACAGGCACCTGGGGGAGCATGTCTGCGTGGAGAAGACTTTCCGTGGGAAGCCGGTTTTTGTCAAGCGGGTCCCAGTGCTCCTGCTCCCCTCTCTTTCACTCCTGCCAGGAAGCCCAGAGAGGGAGGATGGGAGGGCTTAGAACATGGCTGGGCACTGTGGTTTCTTCCAGAGAGTGGAGGGCATTTGTTTTTTACCACGCCACTTGGGGATAGGGTCTGCACCTCAGGAAAACTTTCTCCGTGGGAAGCCGGCATTTTGCAAAGGGAGTCTCAGGACCGTGTGCTCGGCTGTCCCTCCGGCTCCCCCAAAGCACAGGGGCCGAGGTGAGGGCTTCGACCATGCCTGGGCAATGTTGTTTCTTACACCTGGGTGTGTGGCATTTTGTTGAGCTGGCTACCCCCACTTGGGATAGGTGTTCCCCAGCAAAAGCACTTATTGTTAGAGTGGGGAAGCGTTTTTGCCCAGAAGTCTCCGGGCTGTGTTCGTTGGGGTTGAACTCCTGCTAGCAAAACCCCGCCCCGCGGGTTGAGGAAGGAGTTCAGACTGTGCCTGGGCCCTGTGGTCTCTTCCAGCCCAGGTCACGAAGTGTATGGCATTTCAACTCCCCTTGCCCCAGGCACCTGGGAGGCATGTCTGCACGTGGAGAAAGACTTTCCGTGGGAGGCCGGGTTTTGTCAAGCGGGTCCCAGTGCTCTCCTCTCTTTTTCACTCCTGCTGCCAGAAGCGGGGAGGATGGGAGGAGCTTAAGAACATGGCTGGGCACTGTGGTTCTTCCGGAGGAAATTGGAGGGCATTTGCTTTACCTTGCCACAACCACTTGGGATAGGGTCTGCACCTCAGGAAAAACTGTCTCAAGTGGGGCTTGGCTTTTTGCAAAGGGGTCTCAGGGCCGTGTGCCTCGGCTGTGCACTGGAAACTTACAAACTTTGGGACAGGTGAGGACTTCCGACCATGCCTGGGCAATGTTGTTTCTTACACCTGGGTGTGTGGCATTTTGTTGAGCTGGCTACCCCCCCGCCAGGATAGGTGTTCCACAGCAAGCACCCTATTATTCGAGTCGAACGTTTTTGCCCCAGGGGTCTCGGGCTGTGTTAGTTGGGGGTTGAACTCCTGCTAGCAAAACCATGGGTTGAGGAAGGGTTCGAACTGTGCTGGGCCCTGTGGTCTAGCTAGTCAGTGTATGGCATTTCACTTCCCCTTGCCCCAGGCACCTGGGGAGCATGTCTGCGTGGAGAAAGACCCGTGGAAGCCGGGTTTTTGTCAAAAGCGGGTCCCAGTGCTCTGCTCCTCTCTTTCACTCCTGCTGCCAGGCCCAGGGAGGATGGGAGGGCTTAGAACATGGCTGGGCACTGTGGTTTCTTCGGAGAAGTGGAGGGCATTGGCTTTACCTTGCCACAACCACTTGGGATAGGGTCTGCACCTCAGGAAAACTGTCTCCGTGGGAAGCCGGCTTTTTGCCAGGTCTCGGAGCCGTGTGCCTCGGCTGTCCCTCCGGCTCCCCCAAGCTTACACAGGGACGGAGTGAAGGGGGCTTAGACCACATGCCTGGGCAATGTTGTTTCTTACACCTGGGTGTGTGGCATTTTGTTGACTGGCTTCACTTGGGATAGATTTGTTCCCACAGTAAGCACCTATTATTCGTGAACTCGGTTTTTGCCCAGGGTCTCGGGGCTGTGTTGAATTTGGGGTTAATACCGCACTAACAAAAACCGCCGGATTTGAGGGGGTTCAGACTGTGCCTGGGCCACATGGTCTCTTCAGGTCAGTGTAGCTGGCATTTCCTTCCCTTGCCACAGGCACCTGGGAGCATGTCTGCACGTGGAGAAAGACTTTCCCGTGGGAAACCAGGAGGGACTTTGTCAAGCCAATTCCCAGTGCTCTGCTCACTCTCTTTTCACTCCTGCTGCCAAGAAGCGAGGAGGATGGGGGAGGAGCTTTAGAAGCGTGTGGCCTGGGCACTGTGCTTTCTTCAGAGAAATGGGAGCATTTGCTTTGCCAAAACCACTTGGGATAGGTCTGCACCTCAGGAAAACTGTCTCCATTAGGAAGCCGGCTTTTGGCAAAGGGTCTCAGGAGCCGTGTGCTCGGCCTTCCTCCCTCCGGCTTTCAAAGCACGGGGACGAGGTGAGGGCTTGACCATGCCTGGGCAATGTTGTTTCTTACACCTGGGTGTGTGGCATTTTGTTGAGCTGGCTGCCTTCCCAGGATCGTGTTCACAGCAAGCTTGTGTTCGTGGAAGCTTGCGTTTTTGCCCCAGGGTCTCGGGCTGTGTTCGTTGGGTTGAACTCCTGCTAGCAAACCGCCGGGTGAGGAAGGGGTTCAGACTGTGCCTGGGCCTGTGGTCTCTTCAGGTCAGTGTATGGCATTTCCTTCCCCTTGCCCCAGGCACCAGGAGCATGTCTTGCACGTGGAGAAAGACTTCCGTGGGAAGCCGGGTTTTTGTCAAGCGAGATTCCCAGTGCTCTGCTCCTCTCTTTTCACTCCTGCTGCCAAGCCCAGGGAGGATGGGAGGAGGCTTAGAACATGGTTGGGCCTGGCATGGTTTCTTCCAGAGAAGTGGGGGCATTTGTGGCTTTTTACCTTGCCAGAACCCACTTGGGATAGGGTCTGCACCTCAGGGAAAAACTGTTTCCGTGGGAAGCCGGATTTTTGCAAAGGGAATTCTCCACAGAGTGTGGGCCTCGGCTGTCCCTCCGGCTCCCAAGCACAGGGACGAGGTGAGGGCTTAGACCAAGCCTGGGCAATATTGTTTCTTACACCTGGGTGTGTGGCATTTTGTTGAGCTGGCTTCCCCCATTTTAGGATAGGTGTTCCACAGCAAGCACCTATTGATCGTCGGAAGCCCCGTTTTGCCCCAGGGTCTCAGGGAGCTGTGTTCGTAGGGAATTGAACTCCTGCTAAGCAGAAGCCGCCGGGTTGAGGAAGGGTTCAGACTGTGCCTGGGCCCTGTGGTCTTCCTGGTCAGTGTATGGCATTTCCTTCCCCTTGCCACAGGCACCTGGGAGCATGTCTGCACGTGGAAAGACTCCGTGGGAAGCCGGTTTTTTGTCAAGCGGGTCCCAGTGCTCTGCTCCTCTCTTTTCACTCCTGCTGCCAGAAGCCCAGCAGGGGAGGATGGGAGGGCTTAAGAACATGGCTGGGCACTGTGGTTTCTTCCGGAGGGTGGAGGGCATTTGCTTTACCTTGCCACAACCACTTGGGATAGGAGTCTGCCTCCCAGGAAAGAAACTGTCTCCGTGGGAAGCGGCATTGCAAAGGGTCTCAGGACCGTGTGCCTCGGCTCGGCTCCCCCAAGCACAGGGACGAGGTGAGGGCTTCGACCATGCCTGGGCAATGTTGTTTTTACTACCCCACCTGGGTGTGTGGCATTTTGGTGAGCTGGCTACCCACTTGGGATAGGTGTTCCTGCAACCAGCTTTGTGTTAGAGTGGGAAGCCGTTTTTGCCCAGGAGGGTCTCCGGGCTGTGTTCGTTGGGGTTGAACTCCTGCTACTTCAAAACCACCGGGTTGAGGAAGGGTTCAGACTGTGCCTGGGCCCTGTGGTCTCTTCCAGGTCAGTGTATGGCTGCTGCTTCCCGCTTGCCACAGGCACCTGGGAGGGCATGTCTGCTGCACGTGGAGAAAGACTTTCCGTGGGGAAGCCGGTTTTTGTCAAGCGGGTCCCAGTGCTCTGCTCCTCTCTTTTCACTCCCTGCTGCCAAGCCCAGAGAGGGAGGGATGGGAGGGCTTAGAACATGGCTGGAGCACTGTGGTTTCTTCCGGGAGAAGTGGAGGAGCATTTGCTACCTTGCCACAACCACTTGGGATGAGGTCTACCTCAGGAAAACTGTATCTCCGTGGGAAGCGGCTTTTGCAAGGGTCTCAGGGCCGTGTGCCTCGGCTGTCCCTCCGGCTCCCAAGCACAGGGACGGATGAGGGCTTCGACCATGCCTGGGCAATGTTGTTTCTTACACCTGGGTGTGTGGCATTTGTTGAGCTGGCTACCCCCACTTGGGGATAGAGTGTTCACAGCAAGCACCTATTATTCGTCGGAACCGTTTTGCCCCAGGGGTCTCCGGGCTGTGTTCGTTGGGGTTGAACTCCTGCTAGCAAAACCGCCGGGTTGAGGAAGGGTTCAGACTGTGCCTGGGCCACTGTGGTCTCTTCCAGGTCAGTGTATGGTTTCCTTCCCCTTTAGGCACCTGGGAGCATGTCTGCACGTGGAGAAAGACTTTCCGTGGAAGCCGGGTTTTTGTCAAGCGGTCCCAGTGCTCTGCTCCTCTCTTTTCCTCCCTGCTGCCAGAAGCCCAGGAGGATGGGGAGAGCTTAGAACATGGGTGGGCACTTTGTGGTTTCTTCCAGAGAAGTGTGGGGCATTGTTTACCTTGCCACAACCACTTGGGATGGAGTTCTGCACCTCAGGAAAACTGTTTCCGTGGAAGCCGGCTTTTGCAAAGGGTGCTCTCAGAATTCGTGGGCCTCGGCTGTCCCTCCCGGCTCCCCAAAGCACAGGGAGGAACTAGGTGAGGGGCTTACGGAGTAACACAAGCAATGTTGTTTCTTACACCTGGGTGTGTGGCATTTTGTTGATGAGCTGGCTTCCCCCATTTTGGGATAGGTGTTCCACAGCAAGCACCTGTGATCGATCGGAAACCGTTTTGCCCCAGGGTCTCCGGGCTGTGTTCGTAGGGGTTGAACTCCTGCTAGCAAAAAAACTGTTTCAGAAGTTGAGAAGGAGTTCAGACTGTGCCTGGGCCCTGTGGTCTCTTCCCAGGTCAGTGTATGGCATTTCCTTCCCTTGCCACAGGCACCTGGGAGCATGTCTGCACGTGGAGAAAGACTTTCCCGTGGGAAGCCGGTTTTTGTCAAGCAGGTCAATTTGTATCTATATCTCTCTTTTCACTCACTGCTGCCAAGCCCAGGGAGGAGTGGGAGGGGGCTTAGAACATGGCTGGGCACTGTGGTTTCTTCAGAGAAGTGGAGGGCATTTGCTTACTTGCCACAACCACTTGGGATAGGGTGCACCTCAGGAAAACTGTCTCCGTGGGAAGCCGGCTTTTGCCAAGGGGTCTCAGGGCCGTGTGCCTCGGCTGTCCCTCCCGGCTCCCCCAAAAGCACAGGGGCCGGTGAGGGCTTAGACAATGCCTGGGCAATGTTGTTTCTTACACCTGGGTGTGTGGCATTTTGTTGAGCTGGCTTCCCCCACTTGGGATAGGTGTTCCACAGTAAGCACCTATTATTCGTCGGAAGCCGTTTTGCCCCAGGGGTCTCCGGGCTGTGTTAGGTGGGGGTTGAGGCTCTGCTAGCAAAACCGCCGGGTTGAGGAAGGAGGTTCAGACTGTGCCTGGGCCCTGTGGTCTCTTCCAGGTCAGTGTATGGCATTTCCTTCCCCTTGCCACGAAAGGCTTTGGGAGCATATTGCACGTGGAGAAAGACTTTCCGTGGGAAGCCGGGTTTTGTCAAAACGGGTCCCAGTGCTCTGCTCCTCTTTTCACTCCACTGCTGCCAGAAACCCAGGGAGAGATGGGAGGGCTTAAGAACATGGCTGAGCACTGTGCTTTCTTCAGAAAATGGAGGCATTGCTTTACCTTGCCAAAACCACTTGGGGATAGGGTCTGCACCTTAGGAAAACTGTCTCCGTGGGAAACGGCTTTTGTCCTGCAAAAGGGGTCTCAGGAGCCGTGTGCCTCGGCTGCTCCTCCGGCTTTCCAAAGCCTGGGGACGAGGTGAGAATTGCTTAGACCATGCCTGGGCAATGTTGCGACTTACACCTGGAGTGTGTGGCATTTTGTTGAGCTGGCTACCCCCCACTTGGGATAGGTTTTCCACAGCAAGCCTATTGTTCGTCGGAGAAGCCGTTGCCCCAGAGGTCTCCGGGCTGTGTTCGTTGAGGTTGAACTCCTGCTATGCAAAACCGCTGGAGTTGAGGGAAGGGTTCAGACTGGATGCTGGGCCCTCGCGGGTCTCTTCCAGGTCAGTGTATGGCGATTTCCTTCCCTTGCCACAGGCACCTGGGAGCATGTCTGCAGTGGAGAAAGACTTTCCCTGGGAAGCCGCAGGTTTGTCAAACGGGTCCCAGTGCTCTGCTCCTCTCTTTTCACTCCTGCTGCCAGAAGCCCAGGGAGGATGGGAGGGCTTAGAACATGGCTGGGCACTGTGGTTTCTTCCAGAGAAGTGGAGGCACTTTGCTTTACCTTGCTTCCCAACCACTTGGATAGGGTCTGCACTTCAGGAAAACTGTTTCCGTGGGAAGCTGGCTTTGCAAAGGGTCTCAGGGCCGTGGGCCTCGGCTGTCCCTCCCACGACTCCCAAGCACAGGGACGGTGAGGGCTTAGACCATGCCTGGGCAATGTTGTTTCTTACACCTGGGTGTGTGGCATTTTGATGAGCTATTTTCCCCCACTTGGGACCAGGTGTTCCACAGCAAACACCTGTGTGTTAAGTCGGAAGCAGTTTTGCCCCAGGGTCTCGGGCTGTGTTCGTTAGGGTTAGTCTCCTACAGCAAAACACTTGGGTTGAGGGGATTTTCAGACTGTGCCTGGGCCCTGTGGTCTCTTCCAGTTCAGTGTATGGCATTTCCTTCCCCTTGCCACAGGCACCTGGGAGCATGTCTGCACGTGGAAAGACTCGTGGGAAGCCGGGTTTTGCTGTCAAAATGGTCCCAGTGCTCTGCTCACTCC
>NW_024424676.1:0-324 GCF_017311325.1 Ursus maritimus | reverse complement strand
TGCTCCTCTCTTTTCACTCCTGCTGCCAGAAGCCCAGTGAGTATGGGAGGGTTTAGAACATGGCTGGGCACTGTGGTTTCTTCCAGAGAAGTGGATGGCATCTGCTTTACCTTGCCACAACCACTTGTGAGAGGGTCTGCACCTCAGGAAAACTGTTTCCGTGGGATGTCGGCTTTTGGACAAACGAGTCTCAGAGCCTCGGGCCTCGGGTGTCACTCCGCCTCCCAAAAGCACAGGGACGAGGTGAGGGGCTTACTATGCCTGGGCAATGTTGTTTCTTAAGCTGAGTGTGTGGCATTTTGTTTACCTGGCAACCCCCACTTG
>NW_024424675.1:48155086-48157264 GCF_017311325.1 Ursus maritimus | reverse complement strand
ACGGTAGGGAGTGAGGTGGGAGAGGTGAGGCTGGAGAGACAAGCAGGAGGGGAAAAGACCACAGAAAGGCCGAAAAGATAACTCTGGTTATTGGAGGATAATGGTCTCTGTGCAGCAGAAGACAGGGAGACCCTCACCCTAACCCTCTAACCTCTAACCTCTAACCTCCAACCCTTTTTCTTTAACTCTAACTTTAACCTTAAGTTTTTACCCTTAATTTTGTTCCTTACCCTGAAAATACGTCCAACCCTATCCTTCTAGGCCCAATCTCTGGATAATCCTTTCTGTAGTCCCAGCCAATGCTCTTTAAACCACTAACACTAACCCCAATTAAATCATCACCAAAATATATTCCTATATCTTTTGTAAAGTAGGTGTATGAAACCACATCAGAATAATTGCCATATGAAACCAAGAGGACATAAATGTCTTGTGCACCATAAACAAGTGTCTCTTCACCAAAACTTCGAAGGCTATTCAACATAGTGAATCCAAGCAATGTTATACACTGCAATAGTGTTTCACATAAAAACTTGTGATCATATTAATTGATGCAAAAAAAGTTTCTAACCAAAATCCAGTGTCAGTTCATGATTAAACACTCAAGAAAGTAGGAATAAAAGGTAATTTGTTCAATATACCTACAGCAAAGATATTGCTCAATAATGGACTGAAAGTTCTACCCAGAAAAATGAGGCAAGAGAAAAGGCATCCACATGTGAATGGAAACAAAAGAACTAGGTCTATTCAGAGACCAGAGGTGATACCATCTTATATAGAAAGCTTCCTAAAGAATCAACGAAAAATGATTACAGCTAGTCACCTAATTCAGCAAAGTTATAGGACTAAATACCTATACACAAAATCTCTCTTATTTGTATACACTAGCAATGAATCATCCGAAACAGAATTTAAGAAAACAATTTCATTTTCGGTAACATAAACATTGACAAAATATTTAGGAATAAATGTAATTAAGGTGTAAGTCTTTTACACTGAAAATTACAAAACACTACTGATTAAAATTAAAGAAAACCTAAATAATTGTGAAGACACCCCCTGGTGAGGAAAAGATAGCACACAACGCAATATGCAGACTCAATGTGGTTCCCAGGGAAATTCACAGAGGCCTCTGGAAGGAAACACATAAGCTAATTCTAAGGTCATATGGAAAATCAGGGACCACAAGGTAGCCAAAACTATCTTGACAAAGAAAATCAAAGATGGAAGCTCATACTTCCCAATTTCAAAGCATAATACAAAGTAACAGTAAATAAAACATTGTGATACTGTCATAAAGGTATACATACAGATCAGTAGGATTTAATCCTTTCATTTATGGTCAATTGAATTTTGATATGGGTGGACAACATTACATTGAGGAGTGAAAGGTCTTTTCAACAAGAGTGCTAAACAATTGGCTATCCATGTGCAGAGAAATGAAAGTGGACCCTTACCTCACACCACAGATAAACATTAACTCAAAATAAGTTAAAGGCTTAAATGTTAGAGGTAAAATTATAAACTCAGTAAGAAATAAATGGGGATAAATCTTCATGACCTTGGATTTAGCAATGCTTTTAGATCTGACACCAAATCACAAGTGAGGAAAGAAAACATAGAGAAATTTAATTTCCTCGAAATTAGAAACCTTTGTGCATCAAAAAGCCCACAGAATGGAAGAAAATATTGCAAATTATTTAACTGGGAAAAGTCTGTTATCCAGAATATATAAAGTGCTTTGACAACTCATCAACAAAGGACATCAAAATTTTAAAAATGGACAAGGGACTTGGATAGACCTTTCTCCAGAGAAGACAAAAAAATGATCAATAACACTTGAAAAGATATTAAACATCATTAGTCATTATGAAATGCAGACTTAAACTACAGTGACATATCCTTTTACACACAGGAGAATCAGTATAATCAAGAAACCTGAAATACGAGGAGTTAAGATGGCGGAGGAGTAGGAGACCCCTTTTTCAGCCGGTCCCCCGAGTCGAGCTGGATAGGTACCAGACCAGCCTGAACATCCACGGAATCAGCCTGAGACGCAGGCAGATACATCTGGATCTCTACAAATGAACATCTCCAGCGCTGAGAATTGAGGTACGAAGCGGGGAGCCGTGAAACCCCGCACAGATATCGGAAGATAAACGGAAGGGGGAGGGAGCC
>NW_024424675.1:48152285-48152521 GCF_017311325.1 Ursus maritimus | reverse complement strand
AAACCAGAAGTACAGTAGAGCAGATCAACAGGACTAGAAGCTGGTTCTTTGAGAGAATCAATAAAATTGACAGACCACTGGCAAGACTTATCGAAGAGAAAGGAGAAAGGACCCAAATTATTAAAATTATGAATGAAAAAGGAGAGGTCATGACCAACACCAATGAAATTGGAAGGATTATTAGAAATTTTTATCAACAGCTATATGCCAAAAAACTAAGCAATCTGGAAGAGATG
>NW_024424675.1:48146334-48149189 GCF_017311325.1 Ursus maritimus | reverse complement strand
TCGACAGATGACTGGATTAAGAAGTTGTGGTCCATATATACAATGGAATATTACTCAGCTATCAGAAAGAACGAATTCTCAACATTTGCTGCAACATGGACGGCACTGGAGGAGATAATGCTAAGTGAAATAAGTCAAGCAGAGAAAGACAACTATCATATGATTTCTCTCATCAATGGAACATAAGAACTAGAATGATCAGTAGGGGAAGAAAGGGATAAAGAAAGGGGGGGTAATCAGAAGGGGGAATGAAACATGAGAGACTATGGACTACGAGAAACAAATTGAGGGCCTCAGAGGGGAGGGGGGTGGGGGAATGGGATAGACCGGTGATGGGTAGTAAGGAGGGCACGTATTGCATGGTGCACTGGGTGTTATACGCAACTAAGGAACCATCGAGCTTTATATCAGAAACCGGGGATGTACTGTATGGTGACTAACATAATATAATAAAAAATCATTAAAAAAAAGAAACCTGAAATAATAAATGTTGGTAAGGATGTTAGAAAACCGGAACCTTTAACCTTGCTTGGGAAATGTACAATGGTGGTGCAGCCTATGTGTAAAATAGTTTGCATTTCCTCAAAAAGACAAAAATAGAATTGTCATATGGTTCAACCATTCTGCTCCTGGACATATACTCCCAAAGAATTGAAAACAGTTGTTCAAAGAAAACCAACAACAGGTACACAAATACTCATAGCAGCGTTTTTCACAATAACCAAAAGGTGGATGCAACCCAGTTGTCCATCAACAAATGCATGGATACACCAAATGGGGTAGATCCATAAATGGCAACATTGTTGTGCCATATAAAGGAATAAGCAAAATGGTGCATCTGTGAAAACCAATATGGTGGCTCTTCAAAACATTTAACACAGAGTTCCATTTCAGCATATGTACCCAAAAGAATCGAAAGCAGAGATGAGCAGATATTCATGTGCCCTTATTCAGAACAGCATTTTTCACAGCAGCCAAAAGGAGGAAGCAGCCCAAGTGTCCACTGACAGATGAATAGATACACAAAATGTGGTATGTACACAATGGAACACGATTCAGCCTTAAAAACAAAGGGAGTTCTGACACAGGCTACAACACGGACTGAACCTGGAAGTCATTATGCTGAGAGAAATCAGCCAGTCACAGGAGGACAGATACTGAGTGATCCCACTTATATGAAGTATCTGAAACACAAAGTATAATGTGGCTGCAGGGGACAAGGGAAAAGGGGAATTGGGAGTCGGTGTTTCAGGCATACAGAGTCTCCCTGGGGAGAAGGAAAAAGTTCTGGGCAATGATGTACAACTGTGTGAACTCGGCTAAGGCCACAGAATTGTGTACCTAAAATGCTTTAAATGGTAAATGTTATTAATGTTTAGTCATAGTGAAAAAGTGAATGAAGGACTGATACATGTCACCACGTGGACGGACACTGAAAACAGCCCAAGTGACAAGCCATCTGGAAAAGGCCACCCAGATTGGAGCCATCTGTGCTACTTAAATCCATCAGAGTTGTGCAAGTACAGGAAAGTCTCGGGAGAAGTTCCGGAAGAAGAAAACTGGATCCGAATGGAGCAGGACATTTCAGACAGTGGGGCAATTGGCGACAGTTCAAGTGGACCTGTGGTCTGGATTATAATATGGAAACCACGATGATTTCCTCGCTCAGGGCTATGTGGTGGTTCCGCGGGAGCGTGTCCCTGTTCGGGGTAAAACGCACTGAAGTATCCCGTGTGGTAAAGAAACGACAGCTGGGAGTCCGAGTGTGGAGATAAAGCGTATTTGTGCTGCTGTGACAGGTTCACTGCACCTTGAAATCAACCCAGAGTCAAGTACTCTTACAAACAACCAGGTCAGCACCAGGTCACAGGAGCAGAGCCCACATCAAGCTTCGCGATGGAGGCCAAGTCCTCCCAGACCCAGTTCACCCACCACAGAGAGGCCACTCGCCAGGGTAGGAGGCCACACATTAGCAAGAGACTCGTGGGAGGATGACATCGGGGGCCCCTGTGTCTCGGGTGCAAGAGAAGCAGCGGGATCTGGAATTCGAATTTTCCACAACGCTCCACCAAAAACTGGTTAGAACTGTGAAAATGCGTGAAGGGAAATCTCGGTAAAGTGGACTGGGGTCGCCAGAAAGGGGACTGGGCAGGGAGCCGACCACTCAGTGTTAGTTACAGACCCCACATTAGAACCCCCACAGCAGAGACTCATCAGTCACAGGCCCCAAAGGGGAAGACGCCGGTTTCACCTCCTCCCAGAAATCACCACCCCTGCAGCTCAGCCGGGGAGAACCTCCATCACCCCGAACCCCGCTTCTCTCCAGGGGACTTTCCTCCAGAACAACCCTCCCAACTTCCTCCTCCTCCTCCGTGAAATACCAAAAAGGGCACAGCCCTGCTCTCGGACACAAATGAGACACCGACAACAGACGTCGAGGGAGACAGACAGCCCTGCCCTCAGACACCCCCAGGAGACACCCACAATAGACATCGAGGGAGACATACAGTCCTGTCCTCAGACACCCCTGAGACACTGACGACAGATGTCGAGGGAGACGGACAGCCCTGTCCTCAGACACCTGGGAGACACCGATGACAGACATCGAGGGAGACATACAGTCCTGTCCTCAGACACCCCTGAGACACCGACGACAGATGTCGAGGGAGACGGACAGCCCTGTCCTCAGACACCAGGGAGACATCGACGACAGACATTGAGGGAGACATACAGTCCTGTCCTCAGACACCCGGGAGACACAGACGACAGACGGACACCCGTGAGACACTGACGACGGACGTCAAGGGAGACGGACAGCCCTGCCCTGGGACACCCGGGAGACACCGACGACAGAC
>NW_024424675.1:48115291-48145978 GCF_017311325.1 Ursus maritimus | reverse complement strand
TCCACCGTCTACACAGCGCGCCCTTCCTCCGCGGGGTCCTGTGAGCACGGAGCCCTCGGCAGCTCCGGCTTAGGAGGCTTCTCCTCACCTTCTCCTCCCGCGGCGGGTCCTGGGGAGACCCGGGTCCTGTCGGCGTGGCCACCGCTCCATGTCCTCCACTGCGGGTCCCGGGGAGGCGGAACACCTGTCAGCGCAGGTGGAAAGGAGGCCTGCGGGCGGAGCGTGTCGAGTCCGGGAGCCGGGCCCGCGCGCCCCCTGCAGGCGGAGCAGGCAGCGCAGAACTCGCTGGGCTCCCTCCAGTCAGACTGAAGCCATTCACTTTCGGAAATTCAAACTGAAACGGAGCCCACTATCCCCCGACTTCTCTAGAAATATTTAAGGAACAGTTCGTTGGAAACAGCATGCCATACAATGCACTGCAATGCAATATAGGCACAAACTTTACAACTGACACCAAAATTCACTAAAATTTGCAGGTAAATTTAAAGTGCTAAACTACTGAAATATGAAAGAAAACATAAAATCTGCATGACCTTGAGTGTGGTGATGAGTTTTAACACACAACACCAAAACCAATCCACAAAAGAAAAAAACTGGTGGATTTGTGTTAAAAATATACAAAGAACTCTCAGAAAACTCTCATAACTCCATGATCAGAAAACATACAACCTCAATGAAAATGTGTAAAAACCTGAACAGACACCTGGACAAAGAAGATATACAGATAGTAAATAAGCATACGAAAATATGCTCTCCATCATCTACCATTAGGAAATTACAAATTGTTCAACATCTATCAACTGCTGAACTCCAAAAAAAAAAAAAGACAGTACCAATTGTTGGAGGGTGTGGGATGAGAGGAGCTCTCCTTCACTGGGGGATGCAGGTACAGGCACTTTGGAAGTGAAAATTAGTAACGGAGTCTGGGGAGGTTCCATCAGGGAGGTTCTCACACCTACAACTCTACAGCGATTGCAGACCCAACAGGAAGACGTAGACCTTGCCCAGTATGGACCATTTTACTGTCCCAGAAGGAAGAAGAAAGGTTTCCTCCTCCCAGGCAACAGCTCAACCAATGAGAAGCCACACTTTGAGCCCCCAGTTTACTCCAGTGGACTTTCGGTTAATGACAGCCCCTCCCGAAGTCCCGCTTTCCTCTGTATAAAAGAAAACAATCCTCTGCTTTGTTCAGTGTACTTGCCTATGGTTTCGCCTAAGCTTGCTCGTCCTGGATTGAATTTCTCAACTATTCCCAAATAAACCCATTTTGCTGGTAAAATAATTGGCAATTTCATTTTTTAGGTTAACAAGGACAGTTTGGCAATTTTTCCCCAAAGCTAAATGAGTCTCACCTCAGGATCCAACCATCATCACACTTCAGCTATTTATATAATTGCTTTGGAAAACTGTTTCCAAACAAAAACTCGCAGTTAGCTATGTACAGCAGCTCTAGTCATCCTGGCTAAAATCTTTAAAAAATCAGGATATCCCTCAACAGATGAATCCATAATCAAACTGCAGTACGTCCATGTGAAGGAAGCCGAAGACTCCACCTAAAAATGTTTCTTGGGCACAAGGATTACTTGGGCCTGATTAACTTTAAGAAACAGCAGACAGGGGCGCCTGGGGGGCTCAGTTGGTTAAGCGGCTGCCTTCCGCTCAGGTCATGATCCCCGGGTTCTGGGATCGAGCCCCGCATCACAATGCATTGCATCACATCAGGCTTCTTGCTCTGCGGGGGGCCTGCTTCTCTCCCTATCTGCCGCTCCCCCTGCTTGTGTTTTCTCTCTCTCTCTCTGGGACAAGTAAATGAAAGAGAAAAAGAAAGAAAAGAAAAGAAAAGAAAAGAAAAGAAAAGAAAAGAAAAGAAAAGAAAAGAAAGAAGAAAGAAAGAAAGAAAGAAAGAAAGAAAGAAAGAAAGAAAAAAAGAGAGAGAGAAAGAAAGAAAGAAAGAAAGAAAGAAAGAAAGAAAGAAAGAAAGAAAGAAAGAAAATCAGACAAAGGAGACTCTCTGAAAACCGAGTAGAAGCTGTCTTATAGTGAGCAAAAGTTACATTGATGAAGGAAATCCCCATCTGTAAGGGTATCTCCATCCATCTCTGCACCAGAAACCAAAGGATGACTGAATCTCAAGAAGCTCAGTGGAGAAGGCCTGAACTTGAACCTGCACAACAACCTTACCCTTATATGCCGTCCTTGGTCTGATAACCTCCCTTGACTGGCCTTCTCACCACCCAAAACCTTTGTCTTCAGCAGAAGATGGTATTTAAAGTGATTACTTGGGCCATTTCAGGAAGCTAATCTGTTTTCCTGAGTATCTCCATGTACACAAGATGTACACGTTATTAAACTTCTGTTTTTCTCCTGTTCATCTTTTATTGCTAGAAGTGGTCTCAGCCAAGAAGCTAGAAGAATAAAGGAAAATTGTTTTTAGTCACCTCTACATGCAACGCAATACCATTCAGCAGTAGAAAAGAATGAACCATCAGCCCCTACAAAGACATGGATGAATCTTACAAGTATTTTGCTAAGTAAAAGAACCCAGTCTGGAGAGACTAGACACTGTATGGCCCTGTTTATAGGACATTCTGGAAAAGGCAACACTCCAGAGATGATAAACGGATCATGGGGTTAGGGCTTGAAGTATTCCATATGGTGATGAATACCTGCCACCATGCTTTTGTCAACACTCATAGACTTTTATAGGCTGAGGAGTGCACCACAATAATTATTCAATTTGAATTATTTAGGATGTGGGATTGTCACAGGATGGAATACAGAATGTGACAAATTATCTAACTGTATTAGAAATGTATGGAAAAACTCACTGTAGTGGTGGGGTACCAGGTGTTGACCTAAGCAGCTTCGGAGACGAACGGAATGTGTAGACTGAAGTCACGTAAACAGTAAACTCTATTTTATAAAGTTCCTTCCCGTGATGGTGGTACCCAATGATGCAGAAGCAATTGCGTCTGTAATATGAAACGGAGCAATGAATTAAGTGACAAGTGGTAGGAGCCCAATTCATCACTGTTAGAGCTGTAAGTTACTGATGAGCAAAGGGAGACAATGGATCAGGTTAGAGACACCTGTATAAACTCTTTAGCCCAATATGCATACAGACAGTTCCACGTAAAAACTATCAATGTAAAGGTAAAATACCAGTTATGGTTAGCAGTGAAATGAGTTTATTTGGGAAAGGCAGATTTGCTAGCTGGAACAAGTGAGCTATGGCGAACCGTAGGAACATTCAAAGAGACAAAGTGAAGGGCAGCTTTTATTAGGTTTTAGGAGGACACTGGGGAGGTCTGTTCTGAAGTTCATTGGGGATGCCAACAAAAGCTATCTCCCAGCTTTGTCCTCACTGCCCCACATTGTCCCCAAGCTGCAGGGGTACCCTCAAGCCCACTCATGTCCTCACAAAGGAGTGGGGACCGGGAAATGCATGCTCTCCCCTCAGGTCAGAGAGCCAGGGTAGGGGGCACTCTGCTCCCTGCTAGGCTGCAGCACAGGACACACCCCACTCACAGTTTAGCCCCTCAGGGCATGTCCAGTGAATACCTGAAATTCAGTGTTCTGATTATTCAGTGCCATAATTTGTAAATTCCAACTGAAATAGAGCCCATCATTCCAGTACCTTGATTGGAAAAATATAGAGATTTATTAAAAAGTAGAGGTTAATATAAAAAAGGTCCAGTGCTATGGTCTGAATGTTTGTTTCTCCCCAAATTCACATGTTGGAATCCTAATGCCGGATGCGATGATGTTAGAACAGGATGCCTTTGGGAAGCGATTAGGTGATGAGGGTAGAGCCTGCATGAATGGGATTACTCCCCCTATGAAGGATCTTAAGCCATTCCCTACATGTGAAAATAGGAGGAGCGTGCCACTACAAAAAGGGCCCTCACCCGATCATGTCAGCTCCCCGATCTCAGACTTCCAGCCTCAGCAACTATGAGAAATGAATTTCCATTTATAAGCCACCCAAAATGCAATAGTTTTGTCTGAGCAGTCTAGATGGGCTAAAACAATCAGCAACCAGTCTGATCCCAAACACTACCCCTAACTTTGTCCCTAAACCCTGAGCCTACAATAGCTAAATTGTGGAAGGAGCCGAGATGCCCTTAACAGGTGAGTGGATTAAGATGTGGTCCATATATACAATGGAATATTACTCGGCCATCAGAAAGAACGATTACCCAACATTTGCAGCAACATGGATGGGGCTGGAGGAGATTATGCTAAGTGAAATAAGTCAAGCAGGGAAACACAATTATCATATGGTTTCACTCATTTATGGAACGTAAGAAATAGGAAGATCAGTAGGAGAAGGAAGGGAAGAATGAAATGCGGGGTAATCAGAAGGCGGAATGAACCACAAGAGACTATGGACTCTGGGAAACAAACTGAGGGCTTCAGAGGGGAGGCGGTGGGGGAATGGGATAGACCAGTGATGGGTATTAAGGAGGGCACGTATTGCATGGTGCACTGGGTGTTATACGCAAAAAATGAATCATGGAACTTTACATCAAAAACTAAGGATATACTGTATGGTGACTAACATAACATAATAAAAAATTATTATAAAAATAAATAAACCCTGGGCCTTTACTCCTGATCTCTGGCCCTCACCCTGGCCGTAGATCCTGACCCTGAGCCTAGGCTCCAATCCTAAAGCATGGCCCTGGCAAATGGTCTCTGACCACCCCCCCCCAACCCAATCCTAAACCTAAGTTCTCACCATCACCCTAACCCTCATCCCTTGCTGCCATGAAAGATACGTTACCATTACCCAATTATCTTTTAACATTTTCATGAAATGGGAAAATTGTGCCCCAAAATTAACCACAAACACCCTTCAGACATACTCTCTCATGGAGTCCGAGCTACCACTTTTCTGTTTTGCCAAACTAAGTGTGTTTAGTTAAAAATAATGTCGACTGGGTGACGCAGTCAGTTGAGAGTCCAACTCTTGGTTCTGGCTCAGGTCACGATCTCATGGTTGTGGGATCGGCTCCGTGCTCAGCACAGAGTCTGAGGGATTCTCTCCATCTCCCCTCCCCCCACTGGAGCGCGCGCTCCCCCACACTCTCTCTCAAATAAATATATCTTTAAAAAAAAAACGATGTCTTCTGCAAGTATACTAGCATGGTACAGAATGAGGCAATGTCACAAACAGTGAGAGAAAACACATGCTTATAATTAAAAAAAAGTTTATTTTCAAAAGATTTTTGGAAAATATGTAGTCAAGAATTTCAATCCCACACAGGAAACACAAGCCATGCCAAGAAGGCCCAAGTGCCGTAACTATGTTTATTGACATCCTTTGTATTTGTCCAATGTATATCCGCTCACTACAATTTTTGTTTGAAATTTCTGGCATTAATTCCCTGAAAGGTCCAGACTCGCAAAAGCAATGTTACATACACAGTTGATTTTTACATTACATACTTGATATTTATACATTTGATATTTCCTTTGCACATGTCTATGGCTTGACTACTTTCAAGACAAAAGTCACATACAGAAATACAGACTCCTCAAAACATAAAAGTCAACAGTTGTCTAGAATGTGGTTTACGATAGAGGCTACAGGCGACACCTGACCCGTCTGTCAGGAAACAGACAGTCGTGCGCATCATACTGGACTCTGGCGAGGGGCGCTTTAGCCCAGGAACCCACTTACAATTCTTCTCTACATGTATAACATAGACACCAAACTATTTCACATGTGTTATATCTATATATACTTTTAACCAAATTCTGGTTTCAACCTCACAAACTGACAACATGTAAATACAAACACAAATGTTAGGAAAGGGTTGACATACATAGGAAAAAACAAATCTTATGCACTACAGTCTAGCATAAAGGCAAATGTGGTTTCAAAAAAAATAAAACCCACATACAATTAAAAAACTTAGTCAAGTCACCTAGTGTAACAGATTCCACAAACATCACGCTCCAGATGTCCACGTACCGCAGAGACCGCTCCGCGTCAATCGGGACGATGTCAGCAAAGACGTGCACTGAGAAGTGACCGCAAGTGAACACAGACCACGCACTTCGGAGACAAAGATGCCCGACCTTCCATTAAAAGCCAGGTTAAAAACGACTATGAAGTACCTGTCTGTACAAAGGGTTACATTCTCAGATCTAGGGCAACAGACACGTTTTCCCAGCTATGCATGCACACAGTATCCCGTGAAACAAATGATTCAGTTACTTAAAGAAGAAGAAAAGGCTAAAAAGAAAGAAAGAAAGAAATTAAATAAATAAATAAACTACCAGAACTCGGTTCGGCTGGTGAAACCACAAAGACACTCAAGCTCAGCAACACCCAAGAGGCTAAGGGATAAAATTCGTCATAAACTCTGGACGACTGATCCAACGTCAGCACTCTGAGTTCGAGTTTCTTGCTACCATTTCATACCATTCTTTTCTTTGGGAACAAAAAGTCAGTTTGAAAAGAACCAGTGTTTTGGAATGACCAACGTTACTTGACAGGATGGCCTTTTCTTCCAGACCCAGAACTTGGTAAAGACAGAGCGCTCAACCCAAAGGGCCTGGAGAAGGTAGATTTCACAAGTCACTGGCGGTTAGACCATCATTCTAATGCAATGGAGCTACTAAAATACATCTACTTGTTATTAAGAAGAATTAGAAAACTAACATGTCCTTTTCTCCAGAATTACAAAAGATAAAATCTATTAATCAGTACTCTAATGTGATTACGGAAAAATAGCCAACTGAAGTTTAAAAAAAAAAAAGCATAGGCTGTCTATAACATTGTCGCCACTGGATTTCCTGCAGTTTTAATGCTTTCCACCTGTTTTGAGGACCGAGCACATCCAGGCCTTAGAAACCCTTTAGCATATTCATGGTTGGGTCAATAGTCATCCCTACCCTTGGGGTAAAAGTAACGTGGCTTATTACACACACTTGTTTCATTCTTGAGTATTTTCTACGGGATTATCTGACATTCGTTCTTCTAAAGGTAAGAAAAGGTGTCAGGAAAATATTCCTTGAATTATTTTGGAATTCCAGAGAGACATCTGGCAGTTTGATACTTTCCTCCTCCCCCATCACAATTTCCCTCTTTTAAAATTACAATCGACAACTCACATAAGATTTAATCACATTTATTTAAAATAAGGGAGAGCTTTTCAATAATGCTCCCCCCTCCAGAGAACTAAAAGGGTTAGTGGAGCTCAGTGCCAGTAATTAAGAGGTTGATACCATAAAGTTCTAACTTGGACACAGGTGTGTCACACCCAGGAAAGATGTTACACACTTGCAAACTTGTGCTTTCTTTCACATTTTATAAGCAACACAGGTTAATTTCAACTTCACTGCTTCATGGGTAATGCAGACATGTGTATCTTGGGTAGGTCTCTGCGTGCAGATGTCAGAGTTTCACCAGAGCAAAAAGCAAACACCCTCTCCAGGAGACTCTCTCCCTTTTGAGAAAACATTCTCCTATGCACTTTGTTTGTCAGATTATGTTTACTGAAACAATACCAACGAATGGAATTCTAGAGGAAAACCAAGAACAAACTGAACACAGGAAAGTGGAGAGGACCACGCTCTCCTTCCCCACAGCATGTGCCCGGGCGACCCCTGCAAGAGCGTGGGGCGCAGGCCTGGTCTCCGCCTCGGTTTGGTCCCCACAGACTTACTTCTCGCGGTAATAGAGCAGGTAGTATTTCAGGGGATCTGGCAGAGGGAGGCTTAGGACCTTCTCGCGTAGGAAGTTTACTGGCGGGGCTGGCTTCGATTCCGGTGGGGCTCTGTCCTCCTCTCGTTCTTCTTCCAAGTCCTCACAGCTGTTGTCATCAGAGGGGCTGGAGATCCGACTGGCAAATACCTCTTTGTCCAAAAAGACAATCGTTTCCATGCGACGGCGGCGCACTCTCCTTCGCTTGGCCCTGGGAGTGTTCTTCAGTCCATTTCCGCTGCTGCTCACTGTCTCCTGACGGATGACCTTTTTAATGGTGCCCCGGATGGCGATACGAGCCAGGTCCTGGAGGCTTCGCACGGCCAGCGGTGCTGCGGAGCAAAAAAGGAGACGCGTCAACCTCGTCAGTGAGGGACCCAGACAGCACAGAGCCCTAACTCTTGGAAGGCCGTCCCCTCATGGTCATTCGCAGTCACTGTCATTCGCAGGCATATTTATAGCACAAGCACAGGGGAGCATTCCCAGCAAATGGCAATGACAGCTCTAACGTGCATGCATGTGGTCCTTCCCAAATGGTATTTTCAAACACACTAACCCCGAACTCATAAGGAAAGGAAGCAAGGTCGTCCATCTCATCAGTCAGAAGCAGAAGAAAACCCCAGGTTCATGACTCTGTTGACTGTATTCACTCCTGGACTCTAGCTCACCCAGTGGAAACACAGTGAACGTAGGGTTCCAGAACTCTTTTATCTACCTTCACATTTTCACAGTACTTCACAAATTGAGTATTTGTTCCTTTTTTATTAGAGAAAAGCATATCCAAAACATTTTTAATAAGTACAAAAACTCCAAAGCATACTGAGGAAAAATAAAATCTGGTGATTAAAGTCGAGCTCAGTTTAATGTGGCAGTACACACATGGCGACAGGAGCGTTCTTATTAAAGGGGGAGGAATCGGGGTTGTGTGTTCAAATACATTATACTGAAAGCCACCATCACTTTTTTCCCTCCAGGACCTCACTTCTTTTTTTTTTTTAATTTTATTTATTTGACAAAGAGAGAGAGCACAAGCAGCAGGAGCGGGAGAGGAAGATCCGGGGCTCCAGTACCTAACTTCTTCCAAAAAAGATGACAATACGTATAGGGAGGGTTCTTAGGTTGTCTGCAACATTTATTACCCAAATCAGAGCGGCCTGCACAGAATCCCGTGCAATGCTCCCTGTTCCACAGGAGCCGGGGAAGCGCCCGGGCCCCAGGCTCTCGGCACTTTCGCCCCAGTGTCCACACCAGGCCTCCTCTCCTGCTCAACTGTCCAAGACAGGCTCCAGCACGTGTCCCACGTGCCCTGTTACGCCAACACTGTAATCATGACGTTCTGCTCAATACACCTACCTTTTCCTTGCCTTGCCCCTCAGTCTGCTGAATGGACTTCTTCTCTGGCTCTCCCGAGGTCCTGTTTGAGGGGAACCAACTTGGCCCAAGTCTCTCCTGCCAGCCCCTCCTCCACCATGGCTAGTAGTGTTCCCTTGGGTGCTGATTTCTACTATTTTCCCACTCTACGTGTCTATCAATCCTTGGCTGGACAGCCACGCTGTGTATGGTTCAAGTAACAAAGACTAGGCGGCAGCTCCCAGGGCTCTGCTCCATTCCTGACTGGGGTCCTGAGACTCCCCCAGACCCACATCGACAACAGATGCCGGACACTTCAGGGCCCACATCCTTCCTCAGGAACATCCTATGTGCCTGCCCCTGAATCCCTTCCGCTGTCAAGGCCACCATCTCCATGGACACAACTTCGCTAGTGTAGAAAACTCTGGCCCAGGAAGACAAAGTTACACATAACTTCAGGAACCCTAAACAACATCACATGATTATTTATCGCCCAGCATTAGCTGTGAAGCTCTGGCCTCAAAACCAGCATCTCAGGGTGTCCTCCATGCTGTCACAACTCTTACCCAGACCCAATCAAGCCCTCACACCAAGAGACCTGTCTTCAACCAAACCCCCAAGAAGCCTCATAGATGCACCGACTATGGCCCCACCTTCTGACACTCGGGCAGTGTTCTGGAAGGCTGCACCCTGGCTGACTACGAGCAATGCTAGCTTCTCCTGGGGAGACTTCCAGGGAGCATGCATGTGACAAATTCACCCTCCACCTGGCCACCAGTGTCGTCAAGAAGACAGAAGCACCACAGCTTTTAGTTCACACATCTGGTGGCTCCCACAGCCTCCACGACAAGTCTAACCTACACAGTGGACCCCCACTTGGACCACGCGGAGGATCATCCATGTTCAAAGTCCCCACCAGCCTCTGCTCGTGCTTTTTCTCCCTTTCTTCTCTCTGCAGAGAATTCACTTTCACCCAAAACGTCCCATCCTCTGTCAAACCGTCCCTGGTCCCTCTCAGCCCCTTTCTATATTGTACTGTTGCTCGTTACCACATTTCAAGGACCACATCTACGGCATGCAACCTCCACTTAGCAGAGACCAAGGCAGAGCATGACTATCTGATAAACGATTCCTCATAAATTAAAAAAAAAAAAAAAAATCTGGAAGGAATTTGCCAACATGTATTATCTTTGGGTGGTGAGATTATGGTTATTTTTTCCCTTTTTTTCGTGCATATGGTCAGAATGCAGAATCCATGCTGAATGGTTTTATTTTAAATACAATAATCTGCAATTCTCATTCCCGTGTAAATTTCTGTTTAAATTATAAACCAGTATCTGGATAAATGCTGGCCCTGATGTCAGCTCTTTCTGGTTCTACATCCTGAAGGAGTTGAAGACACAGGCCTAGCCAAGTAAGGCTCCATGGTAAGCCTCCCACCACACACCAGCAGACCGGCTGAAGCATGTGCCCACGAGGCAGCCCCAAGGAGGAAAGGGTCCCAGGACTCTGCAAGAGCCCTCTGGCTCAGTGGTGCTGGGAACACACTCGCTCTGTGAGACCTCTCCACAAAGCAGAATTAACTCCCTCTCATGGGAGTCTTCTGCTTTCAGTGGCATGACCAGCAATAATTCCTGTAGATTTAAAAGAAGGCGAAAATAACCTAAAATAGGCCGAAAACAGATTATGATTTTTCAATGTCTAAAAATCATTTGTAACATTTTAAGGTTTTAATAGGTAGAAAAATGCTCTTTAATATCAAAAGGTTCCTTACAATTTGTCTTTCTCTTCAAATTCTAATGAGATTTTTTTAAAGATCTAAAGGATAAGTAAGGGTCTTTGCACTTACGTAACTGGACAAGTCTTGATTTTCCGGACTCTGAATGACAGGGCTGGATCAGAGGAGCAAAAGAAACTGCCAGAATCTTCTTGGTTTCCCAAGCAGAAGGGCCAGTTCGCGTTATCTTAGTCAACTGCCCCAAAGAGAAAACAAGAATATTCACAAGATTTGGCTACTGTTAGTTTATATTAAATCATTCCTACGTATAAACTAAAAATACACAGATATGCTAATAATGACATAACCTGACAACAGGGGCCCCTAATATGATGTGACATGAAGTACCCATAATGTATTAATATTGTTGCAAGGATGTTTTGCCAGAAAATGTTCAAACCGTCTAGACCTAATTTCTGTTTACAAGGAATACGTATGTTAGAGAAAAGAAGTCAAAGGGTCCCAAGAAGAGACAATCAGATGAGACAACCTCCCTGGGCTCTCCACAAGAGTCAGTGCTGAGGGCAACAGTGGGGGGGGGGGGGCACAGACACCCTAAAGTCAAAGTTATTAAAGACGCTCACCACCACCTGCAATGCTTCCATCTAAACGGGATCCCAGGCTGTTTTTTCTGGAGGACAGAGACCATAAAAAGACCTTCTCGCGACAACATGACCACACACCAAACAGCAGCTACTAGTGCGGTTTCACGGTCACCTCAGGAGCTTCTCCTCACTACAGCATCGCGCTTTGTGACGTCACCACCACGACACACACACCCCTGCAGTGAAGCTCATGGAAACACCCCTACGAATCACAGTGTTAGGGGCACCAGAAGACCCTCATTAGACAATACGGACCTCCAGTGTGTTCTGTGTGATGGTACCAGTTTCTGAAAGGCCCAAGCAGGTCACAGTGCTATTTTCTGCTCACTTTTGACATGCTAGAATCATACACGCTCTTGTCTAAAAATATCTAAGCCAGCAAATCCTCTAAAAACTAAGATTTTATACCATGAATCTTAGAACTGAAAGCATTAAGCAGCCACGTACTAGGTAAACATCAACAGGTCACTCACACTCTTATGTACCAGCAAAAACTTCTTCTTAAAAACATTTTTTCAAGGAGAAGTTCTACTTACAATGAACATCAAGTATCTAAATACAACCGATAAATAATGTGTGAGCCGTTCAGGAAATCCATGTTCCAGACAAGGGGATGGGTACTGAAAACATGTCTACGACCCTCAAATTAATATGCCCGTAACACAAGTCCAGTAAAAGGGCTGACATATGTTTCTGATACAACAAAGATTTCTAAAATAATTTAAGTAAAGGGGAGCTCAGGTGGCTCAGTTGGTTAAGCAGCCAACTCTTGATTTCAGCTCAGGTCACGATCTCAGGGTTGTGGGATGGAGAGCCTGGATCAGGTGTGCTCAGCAGGGAGTCTGCTCCAGGATTCTCCCTCTCCCTCCACCCCTCCGCCCACCCCCCTCACCCCCCCACACCCCCTGCACAAGCACTCCCTCTCTCAAATAAATAAATCTTTTTAAGATTTTCCATTTATTTATTGACAGTGAAGAAAAGCGGAAGAGGGAACACATAGGGAGTGGGAGAGAAGCAGGCTCCCAGCACAGCAGGGAGCCTGATGGATCCAGAATGCGCTGATGAGGCAGACGCATTGACTGAGCCACCCAGGCGCCCCTCAAATAAATAAATCTTTAAAAAATAATAACAGGGCGCCTGGGTGGCACAGCGGCGGCTACACCGCTCGGCTCAGGCGTGGTCCCGGCATTCTGGGATCGAGGCCTCCCATCAGGCTCCTCCATGAGCCTTGTTCTTCCTTCTCCCACCCCTGCTTGTGCCTCCCCATGGGCCGGCCTCTTTCCTCTGTCAAATAAATAAATAAAATCTTTAAAAAAATAAATAAATAAAAAATAATAATAAATTAAATAAAGATGTATTTAAAACAATATTCTGAGAAAGAAGAGGAAAAAGGAGGACATGTAGCCCTGCTATCCACAATGATGACAGCAATAAGCACGTGAGACTGTCGGCAAGGGCATGGGTGGCTCCTCTCCTGCAAGGCAGCTGTCCGAAGTTAAAATACGGAGCCTCTGATCAAGCACTTCTGCTTTTGAGACTGCACCTGGAAGAGCTCATGGGTATAGACAAAGATTAAGATAAATAATACCCACAAACATGTCTACACACACCCTCTTCACAGCAGCACTGCTTGCAAACAGAAGAGTGGAAAGAACCCAAACGTCCATCAAAAAATCACATTTTCATATGCCAACAAAGAACATTTTTAAATAAACAAAATAGGGACAGAAAAGAACTTTCACTTATACCAAATATCAAATACTTAAAATGAACAATAAGCGACGTGTAAAACCTAAAACTATCAATTCCTATTTCATATGTCTGGATGAATACATGGAATGGAAAAAAATTTGCATATTTTCACCAAAGTAAAGTTATGAAAAAAGTGTGTTTGCTTATATATTTTTTGAGTAAACAGATAAAGACAAACAAAGTGGCTACTACAGAGGAAGAGGAGGGAACATACGTGGAAGGGAATTCTGTGAGTACTCATTATTTAGATCTTGGAACTTGGAAATACTTTACAAAGTTATAAACCCTAAAACGGCAATCCCTAAACACTGGAACAGATGAGCTGTAAGTCAGGCTGACGGTACAACCTCACAGGGAAGCATTATTCCCAGTAACTTTCAAACACGTGAGTCTGTACATCCCCAGGGGAACAGAAGGGCAATCTAAGGGCAGTCAGGGAGCAGGCCTTCCAGGATAGGACACAGGTAATGCTGATTTAAGACGGAAGAAGTCAGAAAAACCCTCTGGTCCTGACTTTGAGTTGGAAATACCAATATAAACCCATGGTGTGTTTTATGTCCAAAAGCCAAAGCAACAGAAACGTAAGTAAGTACTGGGTGGGGTGGGGGACTTCCTAGCTCCAGAATTCCACTGAAAAATATAACCCAGTATTAAAGATTCCAACAAAGGCCCCACCTGTGTTCTCTAAACACCAATTCCCACTGAACTTAAAATTAACACAGATCCTCAGAAATGGTTAATTCCAACTTTGTGGTAAAAAATACACAAAATATGCGTGGAACAGCTTTTCTTACCAGAAAGTAACAAAACCATCAAAGACCACTGAGAGTATATCAGAGCCCAAGAGCCAAACTGGAGAGGTGCCCATTGGTCAAGACAGGACATTTTAAGCTTTAATAAGAATCACACGATGATTAAAATTTTAAGTATGTTTATATCCATAAATTCAGACCGCCACTGGAAACCAAAAAAAATCTTATTAGTCACCACTTTCAAGAGATGCTAGAGAACCAGATTATTGAGCAAACTGATAAACAAAGCTTAAGAATCAGAATTTATGCAGCCTCTCCTTATACAGTGAACCTGGGGTAACCAAGGCAGTATATAGTTGCAGGGTACAAAATCAGTGTGCAGAAACCCACCGCACATATACACACTCATAAAGATGCAGCAGAAAGAGAAATTAAGAAAACAATCCCATTTACAACTGCTCCAAAAATTACAAAATATCTAGAAATGAACTTCAAAAGGAGCTGAAAACCTCTACTCTGAAATTTATAAAACACTGATGAAAGAAACTGAAGACAACACAAAGACACAAAATGGATTAAGGCCCTAAATGTGACACCTAAAGCCATAAAAACCCTAGAAGAGAGCCCAGGCAGTCATGTCTCCGACATCGGTCGTAGCAACATTTTTCTAAATAGGTCCCTTGAGGCCAGGGAAATAAAAGCAAAAATTAACTGCTGGGACTACATCAAAATAGAAAGCTTCTGCACAGCAAAGCAAACAACCAACAAAACTAAAAGACAACCTCCTGAATGGGAGAAGATATTTGTAAACGACATATCCGATAAAAGGTTCGTATCTAAATTACATAAAGAACTTACACAACTCAATGAACTCAATGCCCAAAAACCCAATAATCCGACTTAAAAATGGGCAGATGACCATGAGCAGATATTTCTCCAAAGAATCCAGATGCCAACACACACACATCACTCGTCACCAGGGAAGTGCATATCAGAAGCACAGCAAGGGGCGCCTGGGGGGCTCAGCTGGTTGAGGGTCCAACTCCTGGTTTCAGCTCAGGTCGTGATCTCGGGGTTGTGAGATTGAGCCCCGCATCAAGCTCCATGCTCAGCACGGAGTCTGTGCGATTCTCTCACCCTCTCCTCTGCCCCTCCTGCTTGCGCTTTCTCTCTCTAACATAAATAAATAAATCTTTAAAAAAACAAAACACCACAATGAGATACCACCTCACACACATCAGAATGGCTAAACTCAATAACACAGGAACAAGTGCTGGTGAGGACACAAGAAAAAAGAACCCTCCTGCACCACTGGCGGGAATGCAAACTGGTGCAGCCACTCTGGAAAACAGTACAGAGGGTCCTCAAAAAGTTAAAAACAGAAGTACCTTACAATCCAGCATTGCACTACTAAGTATTTACCCCAAGAATACAAAGACACTAATTCAAAGGGATACACGCACCCCCGTTTATGGCAGCATTATTTACAATAGTCAAGATATGGAAGCAGTCCAAGTGTCCACGGAGAGATGAATGGATAAAGAAGATAGAGGGCGTATACACACACACACACACACACACACACACACACACACACACTGGAATATTATTTGGCCATAAAGAAGAATGAAATCTGGCCATTTGCAATGACATGGACAGAGCTAGAGAGTATTATGCTAAGCAAAATAAGCCAGTCAGAGAAAGACAAATACCATATGATTTCACTCATGTGGAATTTAAGAAACACAAACACTGAACAAAGGAAAAAAAAGAGACAAACCAAACAACAGATGTTCTCTTAAAGAACAAACGGAGGGTCATCAGACAGGAAGTGGGTGGGGGGTGGGGGAAACAGGTGAGGGATGAAGAGAACACATATGTTGATGGGCACCGGGTGACGTATGCAAGTGCTGGATCACCGCCTCACACGTCTGAAGCTACTGTAACACTGCACGTTAGCTATACTGGAGTTAAAACTGAAAAGAAAAAAGTAGTCGAGGTACGAAATGCAGAGAAATGATCGAATCAGAATGTACCGTTCTGCATCCCTTAATGAGATAATGGATCGGGACCACAACCGCACTGCCAGCATCGGAAACGGAGACAACAGGCGTGATGTGCGTGCATACGACGTACACTGTAGCACGTGGTAACCTAAGTCCTCCAAAACCTAAGTCCAACTAGAAACTAAGCAAGGCTTTAGGTCCAACTAACAATTTATAATGGAAACCGGGAGCAGAAGAATATGGACAACATCAGCACAGAGTCATGTCACCTCCAAATCCAGGCTACAGGAAACTGTAAGACAAATCACCTGATTTCTTTTCCTCAACAAGTATATTACAAGGAAAAAGTAAAAAGAAAAAAGAAGAAGTTACAGATAAAAAACACTTAAGAGATCTATCAACCAGGGGAACCAGGCAGGCTCAGTGAGTGAGTGGAGCGTGCAAGTCCTACTCTTGGGGTCATGAGCTAAGCCCCATGCTGGCTGCAGAAATTACTTAAAAATAAAATATTTAAAAGAGAGAGAGAGAGAGCGAACAACCAAATACAAGACATAAATCTTAAATGGAGACCCATTCTATTCTCCAAACTAGTCAAACAAATTTTGAGGCAATCAGGAAAATTGGAACACTAGCTGACCATTACTAGGAAATTGGTGGTAGTTTTTTAGATCGATAATGGTTTTGTGGTATCTGAAAAAAACAGCCCTTATCTTTTATAGATACACTTTGAAATATTTATGGATAAAAATTTTGTTTTACTTAGCAATATTCACTACAGTCTGTATAAAACAGTAAATCACAGAATATTATACACACAGCCTCATGCCCAATTCCAGGAACCAGAGGATACGCTATTGTCCACAATTCCACAGCTTACTATATAATCGCTCAATATGATGATAGGAAATGTTAAATGGCTTAAAATTATCTCATCAATTAAGTAAAACATCGTAACTTCTAAACCGTATGCACAATGACCTTCTTGGAAAAGGGTACAAACTACAAGAATCCTACAGTAACAGTGCTTAAGGTGAGGATTGTGAGCAATTTTTCTTAATTTTCATATGTTCTGGATTTTCAACAATGAATGATTACTTTCTAAGCAAAATAAATTAAATGCTAACATTATTAAATTGCAGAAAATCACACAAAAATGCACACTCTCCTAATTTTTATCACACCCGTTTCCTAGTTCTTTGTGACTAAGACATTCTCCCTGATGACCAATTCAGGTTTGATTAATCTGCTTGTTTATTACAACTTGTTTTTCTCAATGAAGCACAACAGCCACAACATACAGAAACATGCACGACCAAACAGCAGACTGAGACAAGGTTCCTCCTAAGGAAGAGATTCCTGTTGAATACTCGCTGTCACAGAATTTAACAGTTACAACAGAACTACCCTAATGACTTTTACATATAATTTCTAACAACAGAATAAGCATACTAGAATAGCTGTGGAGGAGGGGAGGGAGGCGGGAGAGAGGAAGGGAGAGAGGAGGAGACAGAAGGGAGGTGAGGGTAAGGGCTCACAGTGCAGGCTCCAGGGTGCCTACTGAGTCAGGCCCTGGCCCAAGCTAGGCTGTCTTTCTAACCTGTCCCCGCCTGCGTCCTCGTTTGTGAAACGGAGGGAGGTGTCATGAGGGATCCAAGGAAAAATACACGGAAACTTCTTAGAACAGACCTTGGCCAATAGTAAGCGTGTCAGTTATGAGAGGGATCTGACCTTCTCTTCCAGTGGCATGACAAGGATGCCCCCTACTTTGAGAAGACTCTTCATGTACTCTTCATGCTCTTTCTGCACACCAGCCCCACAGTACACACGATCGTACTGAGAACAATCTGGAGAAATCTCCAGGCAATTGCCAGTAACAAAGGAAGGTTCACAGAAGTCAAATCTGAAAGCAAAAAATGTTTTCTGTAACTGAATATATCACAGTGTAGCAAGTCTCTATAGTAAATCTATACTAACCACAGGTTATGTTTTCCTTGAACAACCCTATAATGACATAATAAATTGACAGAGCCAGAAGCTGGAAGTCAGACCTCCGAAAAGAATTATATTATTAATAAACAGAACCCTCGAAATTCCAAACAAAATATTGTGAAAGTGAATGTCATAAACTTAATACAGACTTAAATCATCTAACATCCAATCATCACTGTCTTTGCTCTGTTTTTATAAATCATTACCTTACTTAAGCTCTACTAAAACCACGTAGAACGAGGGTGTCCGGTGGCTCAGTCGGCTAAGTGTCCAACTCTTGGTTTCAGCTCAGGTCATGATCTCAGGGCTGTGAGACTGAGCGAGTTCGCGTCGGGCTCCCTACCCAGCGCGGAGTCCGCCCGAGAGCCCCTCTCTCCCTCTCCCTCTGACCCTCCCCCACGCTGTGTGCACATGCCCACGCGCTCTCTCCCTTTCTCTAATAAATCTTCAAAAAAATATATAAAAACAAGTAAAATGAAAGAAAACTACATTTGGTGTTTCTAAAAATGTTAAACCCTAAAATAAGAACTTTAATGCCTTATTTAAAAATGGCAAGAGGTAGTTATATATACTGTTTAAAGACAAATGCAACAGTTCTGTTTTAGAAACAATTAGATGATAAATTGTTGTCCGTGCTGGAAACATGAAAATTGGGCAAAATGAACATTCCATTTCCTTCCCTTATTATATTGGTGAAAAATTACCTTTCCCTGGTATCATAGTTAAAAAACCTAAAGCCCTCAAAAGCACAAAATATTTAAAAAATAATTAGAACAGCTATGCATATACCCTGATTCTCCTGCCAAAGTTGAATCATGTTTGCTGGTATATGAACACTAATAAATTTATTTCTCCCGCCTCCTCAAAAGTTTAAATTATAATCCACACAGCAACCCAAGAGTAGAATTTGATCTTACTTGTCAAAGCTGTCGCTGGTTCTAATGAAGAAGTCCAGCTTCTGCTTTGCGTATTCTATTACGTCCGAGTGGAGTTCAACCCCATGGTTCACACCAAAAGGACCTAAAATGTTCCAGAATAAGAAAACTTTTAGAACTAGGGCAAGAACTCTTACTTTTAATCTCTACTTTATCAACTGCAATGCACCAGATCAGCATGTATAATTACATGAAGAAATTCGCAAGGTTTTGAGGTCTTACCACATTACTGGACCTAAATCACCCAAGCTAATCTTTAAATATGCAGGACAGACTATGCTCACAACATTGTAAATGCTTCTTTCTTTGACATTAGCAACGCCACAGCTTTCCAAAGCCCGGGTCTCTCTGCTCTCAAACTTTTTTTTAAAGATTTTATTTATTTATTTGACAGAGATAGAGACAGCCAGCGAGAGAGGGAACACAAGCAGGGGGAGTGGGAGAGGAAGAAGCAGGCTCCTAGCGGAGGAGCCCGATGTGGGGCTCGATCCCACAACGCCGGGATCACGCCCTGAGCCGAAGGCAGACGCTTAACCGCTGTGCCACCCAGGCACCCCTCAAACTTTTTTTTTTTAATTTTTTTATTTATTCATTTGACAGAGAGAGAGAGACAGCCAGCGAGAGAGGGAACACAAGCAGGGGGAGTGGGAGAGGAAGCAGCAGGCTCATAGCGGAGGAGCCCAATGCGGGGCTCGATCCCAGAACGTCGAGATCACGCCCTGAGCCGAAGACAGATGCTTAACGACTGAGCCACCCAGGCGCCCCTGCTCTTAAACTTTTAAAGAATTATTTGAAGATGTAAAAAAGCCAAGATCTGCAACGAAGAAATCAAGATCTTACTAATGAATTAAGAAAGAAAAATGTTATTTCCAAATGAAACCGGACTCAGGACGTGTTCCACTAAAGGTCGCCCCAAACACTCAGACATGGACACAAATAGCTTTTGATCATCATTAAAATAAAACTATGACAAGGGCGCCTGAGTGGCTCAGTCTGTTAAATGTCCGACTCTTGATTTCAGCTCAGGTCAGGATCTCGGGGTTGTGGGATCGAGCCCTGTGTCGGGCTCTGTGCTCAACATGGAGTCTGCTGCAGATTCTCTCTCTCCCTCTCCCCCTGCTCCTTCCCCCACTCGTGTGCATGCGCACACTCTGTCTCTAATAAATAAATAAAATCTTGAAAAAAATGAACAAAATAAATAAATAAAACTATAACCAAGTCACTGACTTCCATCCCCGCTGCCCTCTGGCTAGCAGCACATGCCAGAAACGAAGGAAACCTTTACTTTCCTACTCGTCATAGTTTCATTAGTCCCTCTCACCCTTTACCAAAACCTATTAAGTAGTTAATTCTCATAACAGATATAGGACATAGTTCCTACCCCCAAGAAGCTTAACACCAAACAGAGTAATAACATATTGACCCTGACTCACCCCAATAAAAAGATGACTAAGAGGAGAGGGAGGGCACAGGAGGAGTTAGGACTAAGACATCAAGGGCAGCACTGAAGCCAGACTGAAAGCCACCCCCTGCCCCCCGCAGGAGGACATTCCACGCCCTAATCACACAGCACTTTCAGGTCAGCTGCACAGGAATGCAGCAGAAAAGGGATAAAGTTCGGGGCCAGACAGAAAGGCAGTTGGGTTTATAAAAGAGTCAGATGAAAGACTCCAGACCTCACATCTGCAGGCACTGGGACGCCAACACGGTCTTCAGCTCTGGAGTGATGTGCATGAAGCAACATTAACGGCTGAGGAACCTAGAGAGGGAGCCCCAGAACACATGGTGCAGTGCGTGCAGCCTCCTCCCTGCAAGTGCAAGAGTCTACCTGTGAAAGGAAACTCTCCAGCCACCTCCTTCAAATACATCACACCAGTACAGAGTATCCACTGCAGCCCCCAAAAAAGCTTCCCTTCCTTTAGATCTCTCTCCACCCCAACATGTAATTACATTCCTAGCAAACAGCTGACTCAGAGAAGAGAAGCTGTTTATAATTTCCAGGGAATGTCAAGTGCACCAGGTCACCTCAGGCTTACTGTGAGAACTGAGAATCTCAGCTCTTTTCAAAAGCATTTCTAACCTAGTCAATTTGATGCCCCATTCCCCTCTCCCCAAACAGCATCTCATCCTTAGCTCCCCCAATTTCTCTGCTCCACTGATTTGCCCTTTGCTAATTCCAGAAGGATACATCACCTGGGCTCTTCACAAAGCAGTCTCAATCCAAGACAAATTAAGTTCAAAAAGCATTTAGCTTTAAAAAACAAAACAAAAACAAACCTAAAAATTTGAGGATAGCAATCTATAGCCTAAAGTCAAATGATGTCACAAAACTTCACCAAAATTCCAAAGTCTATGAACTTATAAAGAACAAAAATACCATTCCATACCCACAAAAATCACCTGTTACTGCTAAGATTTTCTGTAACAACCTCAAAGAAACAATGCCGTGGTGTAGTGGTGATGGCGCCTGGGGTCCAGATGCCACCCTCTCTCACAGATGCTGCAGCAGCCTCAGCCCTGCTTCCTCTTCAGAGAAATCTTTTAAAGGACAGGTCAGCCCCTGTTACTCCTCCAGCAAAACCGTTCTATCTCAGAGTAAAAACAGACACCTAAACCCTCAATTATCTGATATTGTTGTTTCAATAACAAAAATGCCAATCCCCATGTGTAGTCTCACAACTTATTTGGGAAAAGAGGCAAAACCTGTGAAGTCCTTACCATCCCTAGAATTTATTTACAAAGAACAACTTACAAGTATTAGCTCTTAGAGCATTAAAACAATATAAACCAAAACTGCTTAGAAGAACTTTAACTTCCAGAGAACTTTAAACTTAGTCTCAGTTTACAGACAAAGTGACAAAGCAGGCTGGGTGATTGTATTAAACAAGAAATCACTGTAAGGTCCCAATTTACACAATTTTCTTGGTCCTCTGTTGTCCAGAAGGAGGGTGCGCTGAACAGACAGTGGAGGTACAGGTGGGAGGGGGTAGGCAACAGGAGGGGTCCCTCCGAAAACTCGGAGCCCTCCCTTCACCAGCCCACCCAATGACTATGTATGAACCACAGCAGACGACTGCTCAGAAGGCCATAGACAAGGGCCCTACAAAGGAAACACTGCCGTGCACCATGAGACAGAAGGTGCTCGGCCACACTCTGCCCAGACTCACCTAGAATGAGCCCCACCATGGAGCTGAGGTAGCCAGTGCCACTGCCCAGGTTCAGGAAGGAGAGCCCCGGCTGCAGGTCCAGGGCCTCCATCACTTCCGAGTAGATGCACGGAGCCGAGAGGTGGATGTTGCCATGCTTCCACGCCAAATCTTTATAAGCATTTTCTTTAAATTCTTCAAGATAATAATCTGCGCGATCGATAGCTCGGAAAGCCTGCTCAACCAGCTCTGTCCGGATGTACTGTGCTTCTTTCAAGTTGTCTATTAGCTCGTCATTGTCTTCACCAGCACTCACAGCACCTCCCATCTTCAAGATCACACTTAGGCAACACTGCAATTAAAAGTGTTTTTAAAGAGCTATTTACATTAAAGGTAAGAGCACAACAGTTAAAGTTCTCATAACATGGCAATTTCAAATTCTGAATTCTGAAAATATCACAGATGGAATATATTTTGTCAGCACCCACCCAACCTACCCCACCCCCGCCAGATTCAGAAGGAAAAAAAAACCAAACCAGTTAAATACGAAATTCCATTGTATCTATCCGGAAGTAAGTTTGTAATTTACAACATCAAATGAATTCAAATGAACCTGAGGTACCTAACACATATTTGACAGCTGAAAACATCATTAAAGTAGAAACTCAATATTTTACTACAAGTCGTCAATCTACAAAGCCAGGTATTTAGGATTAAAATTATCTTGACTATAGATCTCCTTAATGGAAATATATTCACACATGGCAACGTCAATGGATATAAGCATAAAAAGAATACAGATATGTCTAGAAAAATCACACTAATATCAACTCCCTTTGAATATTTCAAGTGCTACAGATCAATTTTGAATAATAAATCTCCAAAAGCAAAAAAATGAAATAAAGATAAACAACAAATACTATAAGGTTACAGTTTATTTGAAATTCAAATTTAACTGGTGTCCTAAATCTCACCTGACAACCCTACACCCCACCCACACGCGAGTACGCAAGGTGTCCATTTAACTGGTGTCCTAAATCTCACCTGACAACCCTACACCCCACCCACACGCGAGTACGCGAGGGGTCCATTCAATCTGTTCACTTGGATTCAGACGTACACATTTCAGCCAAAAATACCACTAACAAAACTCTTACCCGGTAGGACGAATGGTGGCATTTTATCGTAACAAACACAAAATCTGTTTTCAGGCTACAGCTGCTCCAAGAACTCCTACACCCCCTTTGGAAGTGTATGTTAGGCAACCTTTCTACCTCTTTAACAATAAAAGGTACATTGCTTACCTTCTTCCCAACTGCCTTTAAGAAGAAAAAGCAACAGTGTGATCACTTCTGAGCCACCTGCTAACATACAATGTGCCTCCATCTAATTCACAGGGGCCTCATCTTCATGAACCATAAAGATATCTTCTCCAATTTTATACATACCCCATGTAACTCTTTCCAAAAGAATGATTTTACTTCACATGAAATGGTAATGTTTTACAAAACATCGGATGTAAATTGTTGGGAAAAACAGAAAACACCAGACTTCACAAAGACTGACACATTTTCTGATTCAGGACAACTTCCATAATAACATACTATAATTTATTATTGCAATCCTCTGGACTTCTAACAGCAGAACGAGAAGCATAAACACTGGGGGAAGAGATTCCACACACACACACACACCATGCACACTACTGGCAACTGTGGTGGCAGACGTTTTCCCAGGAATAAAAATTAATGAGCACATGATAAATCTTCAGCTTCTCACAACAAATACACAAGATATGTGAAACGTAGGGCTTAGTATAAATGCTCTAACACTTCACAGTTGGAACAGTTTGTCTTCATCATCAAGATTTTAGAGCTGAATATTATACTTTCCAAATCACCAGATTTTGACCCCATTTCAGTTGTTTTTGAGCCCTTGTTAGGTTAAGGTCCACGACCAGTTAACTTAGCCGATTGGATAAAGTACTAATGAGGTCGAGTTTAATCTTCGATAAGCCACTTAGTTCTGAGGCTACAGTCTACATCTGTAGTCTAGGACAGTCATCTGGAAATTTAGGTCACTGCTTAAAAGTGGAGTTGCGTTTATTGCCTAAAGGTCTGCTCAGGAGCAGGCCTGGAAACCACGCATCTTGCACCGCGGATCAAACCGTGCACGTGATGTCCTACCACGCCAGCTCAGTACCATTACTCTACCTTCAGAAAGCAGACGCTAACTATATATCGGGCACATTTTATTTTCTACTGTGTAATCTATCGCTTATTTTCAACTTCACCTCACTTTGAAAGTTTATTCATATGCAAAAGCTAGCATTTTAGTAAAAAGAGCTACAACCTTTACAGGCACCACCCGCCAGTCACAGGCGGTCACGTTACTTTCACTACTGAGGCAAATTGGGGCCGAGCAACTATTTTGCTTATGATCACACACCAGCGCATGAAGAGAAGGCTAGAATTCAAACCCAGGACTGTCTAGCCAAAGGCCTACGTTCTCAAATTGTCAAAGGGAAAACATTCTTTAATACATACCATGTCGGTGACCCTTGCCACACACAACAGACCATGTAACTACGGGTGGTAGGTTGCGTGTGACCATCTACAGGGTCTGAGAATACTGCCTTTGCCGGGTCATCTCCCACTCCCTCACACTGGATACAATCACTGCTCATTCCTGACCGCCCCTGTGACTGGTCAGAAGACCATCCAAAAACAGCAACAACAGATTCAAAGATATCCTTGCCAAACCAAATATGGATCTACAGTCCCGTCAAATCCAATTGTTCAAAGTAATGGGAAATAATTTCTGGATGCTGTACTTAATTATACTTTGCAATCCCCAGTATAATTCACTACTCTGGGGTAACTGGCCAACAGGACAACCCTACTCTCACACTGCTCCTTCCAAAACCAACTTCGAGAGCACAGTGAAGAAGACAGTTGAGGAGCAGACACGGGAAGGTCTCATGACTGACAGCTAAGGAGGCTATAGTTGGCTCAACACAGCCTGAAGCCATGATAATGGGAATTGCAATTCCAGTCTACACTGGGTTTGTCAGACTACACATGGAGGGCCATGTTCCAACCTGAATATCACTTCTTAAGGGAAATGTGGACAAGGTAATTTCATGTGAAAAATGAGCTGGGAGAAAGGACCCTGTCATGTAAGCCCTGAAAGGCTTTTCTTTTTTGTAATGCAAGGGCCTGACTTAAGTTTTGACTGGCGAAGAATAAACACTTTGCCTCCTGCCACTCCACTTGAAGAGCCAGGCCTTTGCTTGAGACCAGATCTTAGTTGATATCCACAACAGACCTTTTGGGCCACTTGTCTTTTCTCTTCCCATGCTTTACATTCCCTCTTTTGTTTTATATTCCCCCAAAAAGAGCAAGCCTGAGAAGCCCTAGGCTCCCACCCTCAACCCTAATACAAGCAGAAACACAGGCCCGTGCTCCTCGAGCTCTCTCTTCACAGCCCCCATCTCACTGTGTAGCCCCAGGTATGCTGTAAAATTTCCAGGTTCTCTAATAGTAAGTAATAAACCTTTATTTTTTTTTTTCAGTTTCCTGATGGTTGTTGCTGAAAAGTGTCTTGCAATCGTAATAATCATATTGGTTATTGACAGACTGAGACCAGCAGAACACAGAACCAAAACCACACCTCCTGCTGGCAGAATAATGAAAGAAATACAGACTTATCTTGAAAACTAGAACTCTTGTAAGGAATACATATAGAAGAATTTTTTTGCAAACACTTGAAAGGCTGCCATGTACATACTATTCCTGGAGCTGGTAAAAGCTGGGTCCGTGGAACATGTTAGATGAAGACAATTTCTACTAAACACAGAAAAGCTTTCTAACAACTAGAATTCTAAATACTGAACTGTTCTTAGAACCTCGACAGCCTGTCACCCCCAGGGATGTTCCAGGTTAGGTACAAGCTGAGGTGGGCCCAGAAGGCCTAGGCACTGACCCCATCACCTCAGACATCCCCTCTCATTCCACCTCTAAAGCTCTATTTCACCCAAGCACAGCCACAAGTTCTGAGTTGTTTGCAGGACCCTGACTTCACTAATACTTGATTGACAGTCTACTCAACACCCAAAACGGAGTTCTTTACTTTAGCTACTCCTCTGCCAAAAAGAAAGAAAGAAGAAAACTATCATAGGCTTGTGACAAACAAAGGGGACAGACGGAGATTTAGGTAACTTTTTTGAAAGCACACATCAACTTGGGAGGCACATCCTATGGCGAAAAAAACAAACACGGGCACCAAGCCCAGCCAAGTTTTCCTCCCCCAACTATAGACCTTTTTCAGGCGCCTGAAGTTAAGTCCCAGGGTTCTGTGCCAATTCTTGGTATCCCCAAGGCTTGGAAAGGCAACTATCTTTAGAATTCTGTTTTTTGTTTTTTGAGAGATTTAATTTTAAGTAATCTCTACACCCAACATGGGGCTTGAACTCGGCCTAGACTGTCACCTTCCGAAAAGGTCCAAGATAGAATTTGTTTTAAACGTTGATAAGCCTTGACTTGCCTCAGAACTAACTGCAAACGCTTCCTACTTAATAAACTAGGGACAAACTGCATGTCTGTAGAGTCAAGAACATCCAAGGGTGCAAGCAACGGGCACTAGGAGAGAGACCTCCGGGAGGCCCTGGATCGCTAGAGGGCAAACCACAGGGCGCACCCGGGACAACCCCCCAGCGGAGCGCAGCAGGGGAAAGAGACACGGTCTTGGAGGATAAACGCCTGGGTGGGTTGGAAGGTTGAGGGGAGAGACGCAGGAGGGGGAAGCCCAGGGACTGGAAGGGGGAGACGCAGTGGGGAGGGCTGAGGAACGCTGGTGGGGGAAGGGGAGGAGGGGGAGACGCCAGGCGGGGGCTGGGGGGAGTCCCCGGTAAGGGGAGACGGGGAAGGGGGGCTCAGACGTCCAGGGAAGTCCGGGGGAAGGCGAAGACAGGATAGGAGGACGCCGAAACCGAGGGGGACGCCCCCCGGAGGGGGGTCCAGGCGCTCGGGACCGGGGGAGAGGAGGGGAGACAGAGAGGAGGGAGGGGTCCAGGGGGAGACGCCGCCGCCCGCCACAAGCCGGGCCGAGGGCGGCGGCGGTGGCGGCTCTACCTCCGGGCTCGGCCGGCCCGCGAGATCGGGCTCCCTAGGCCGCGACCTGGAGCTCCTCGGGCGCCCCTCGCCCGTCCGCGGCCCGGCTGCGCCGCCCCGACCTCTGCCGCCGTAAACATCCGCCGCCCCACTGCGCATATGCGCGCAACGGCCCGACTGCGCGTGCGCCCACGCCTGGCGCTTAAAGGGGCAACAGCGCTGCTGGTGGGCCCCGGGGCCGTCCCTGCCCTCGACTTCCCCACGGCGGACTGACCGTGAGGCGCATGAGAGGAAGGAGAGAGACGCAGGGCCGGCCCTGCACTCTTCGGGGGTATTGGAGGGGGAGCGGTCAAAGGACAGCTGCAGGTGAGGGTTATGATTTCCACGCACCACCCAAAGCTGGGACCCAGCGAGGAAGGGCCAACAGGTGAGAAAGAAATGAAAAACCCGTGTGATGGAATCGTAACTCACGGCAGTGGCTACTCTGGCTTTGATGACACGGAAGGGACATTCGAGCTAAGGTGCGTAGGACAAGAAAGATCCAACCGTGCGAAGAGAGGGTCCATTGGCTGCAGACCACGGAGAGCGGAAGTGGGCAGGAGCCACCTGCCGGGCACACACCTGAGAGGAGGCCACAGCAAGCAGCCCTGCCACCTCTGCTCAGCTTCAGCAGGCTGCCCCCTCCAACACCTGCATCTGGGCAGACCCTTCACCTCTTTTATGGGCCTCAGCGGGGAAACACGGAGTTGGAATAGACCCCATCTAAGCTCTGTCCCACAAAGTGAACCGTGAACCCATAAATTCCCATATTGTGGAGCTGCTGTGCACAGTAGTCTCCATAACAGACAACTGGAGACGTCTCAGATGACACAAAGACCCAGCATCGTGGATTCTCAAGGTTTCTGTTCCTAGAGGATGATGGAGTTTTGGCAAGGGGGCAGACTAGTAACAATTTCTCTGGGTCCTACGAGGCAAAGAGAACTATTTTTGAATAATAGGAATAGGAATACTATAACAAGGACCATTATGATACGAACTTCCTAACTGCACAGGAGGAAGGAGAAGAACGCCGCCTCTAGGAGGAGAACGCTGCTGGGTGGGTCATGTGCTGGCTGACAAGAGGATGTGGCTGCAGACCCCACAGTCCTGCAGGAGCCAGGGTGTGTGTGCACCCACATGTGTTTCACACAGAGAGTGCAGAGCAAGGGTGTGTCTGCTTTGTTTGTCCTAGTGAAGCAGACCAACCTAAGCTTCTGTGGCTTGTGGGACACCACGTAGGAGGCCGAGCCCCTGAGGGCTGAAGTTGGACCCAGTCTCAGAGCAGGGAAGTTGTGCTCGCCAGCATCATGCTTTAGATGTTGACCAGGCCCATGGCCCCTGCACAGGCTGCCCTCCATGTGAGAACAATCTGAGATACCTTTGCTGGACATCAGTGAGGGTCATCCCGCATCCCAAAAGTGACCTTGTGGCTCTCTGTCCAGGTCCTCAACGCTGCCTCCCCTCGCCAGCCCCAGTCACCCTGGGACCTGTCCTCTTCTGCCACCTGCCTACCATGTCCCTTTTGTGAACTGCCTGCACAGCCTACCCGGTCACTTCTGTGAAATTCTACCCTACTCCTCCTTTCACTTCAGCCCAACCTCACCTGTGGTTTTCCAAATGAGCTTTTAACAGCAGAACCCTTTCTTTGGACACAGTCTTAGAAGCCACCCCATCTATACAGCAGCTATAGCCCTGCTGCTGTGGAGGAGAGGACTTGCCACCAATCTCATGACCTTGACACTCACTCTCAGAGTCCTTTCTACTGCATACCTTTGGTCATCTGTGACAGTTTCAAATTACAGAGATCCTAGAGCCATCCTTGACCCTCTCCCCACTGTCTACACCCTCCATATACTTCACCTTGTCCTGTCCCTGTACCCCTCACCTCTTACCAGGATAATGTCTTCACTGACCTCCTACATACCCTCTCACTACGCTCCCTCCCTGGGCTCTGCCAAGTGGTTTTCCTAAAGCACGGTCTGATCACATCGGTCCTCTAGACCTTCCCTTAAGACCCATGTGCTTGGCTCTCCGAGGTTATCCCCCACCCACCTCCCTGTCAGCTCCACCATCTCTATACCTATCGGTATTAATCTTTGTAGAGTGTCACAGTAAGCACTTTACATGGGTTATTTCCATGACGTAGATCCTAAAATGATCTCTGAGGATGAGAAAGGCAGTCTCTGACATTGGGAGCTGGCCTGGCGCTCACACCAACACCATGGTTCTCCTGTTGGATATGGGCAGTCTTGCAGAGGCACTGCATTGTGATACAGTGAGAGACAAAACGTCATAATCGTGGGGCGCCTGGGTGGCTGTGTTGTTAAGCGTCTGCCTTCGGCTCAGGGCATGATCCCAGAGTTCTGGGATTGAGCCCCACATCAGGCTCCTCTGCTGGGAGCCTGCTTCTTCCTCTCCCACTCCCCCTGCTTGTGTTCCCTCTCTTGCTGGCAGTCTCTCTCTCTGTCAAATAAATAAAATCTTAAAAAAAAAAAAAGTCATAATCGTGCCCAAGCACAGACCAAAACAAGGTCCCTGAGTCATCCACAGAATCTCAGACACTCTGTCTCCTAGCCAATAGCAGCAACCCCTGCTCCTTCACTGTTACAGGTGAGCCTCTCTCCCCTGCCCTCCTAACAGACATCACGTATTGAGATGACCCTGCTTCCTAACAGCAAGCAGTCCCCTCAGTGTTTCCCCATCTGTCAAATGGAGGTACCAGCACCCTGCCAGAGGCTGCCAGATGCGGACGAGCTTGTACTTCTTGTTCCGTGGTGGGATGCACACCGTGGATGGCTGGAGGTGTCTCTAGCAGGTGTTGGGAAGGATTACTGAAGGGTGAGGGCTTGGGTTGGGTGTGTGTGGGCTGCTTGTGGTTGGCATATCTGGAGGAGGAGTCCCCAGGCACAGGGAAGGTCATGTAGAGGCCTGAGGTCAGGGTGTACCTGGGCACTTGTGGCTGGAGCAGCATGCAGTGGCTGTGTTGCTATCTTCAAAGTGCAATATGAAGACTTCCTTTCAATTAAGGTAGCCCTTTAAAAAATGTTTTTATTGTAGTAATATGTAGATAACATAAAATTTACCATTTTAACTGTTTTTAAGACATATAATTTACCATTTTAGCCATTTTTAAGTGTACAGTTCAATGGCATTAAGTACATTTCTCTTTGTTGTGCAACCATCACCACTATTCATCTCCAGCATTTTTTTCCTCATCTCTAACTGAAATGTGCCAAGAAACTCTGAAACTCTGACCAAAATGGACTGGACTTGCTCTCATGCCTGAGACAGCCAAGAAATGGAGTAATATGTGAAGCAACAGTTCTCAGAACCTGGGCATTGTGCAACAAAGCTCAGTGACTTCTGAGAGACGAGAAACCAACGGGCTGAGCCCTTACAGCTGCCTCATCTCACCACTGCGAGTGTCTTCAGGCTGCAGGGCGGGAAGGGCATCCCACGCAGAGCCTGGAGGACTCCCTGAGTTGAAAAGATAAAACTGAGAGTGTAG
>NW_024424675.1:48027780-48115284 GCF_017311325.1 Ursus maritimus | reverse complement strand
GTGTCTAGAGGTCCCAGGGCAGAGTACAGGTGGGGAGAAAGTTACAGAGAGGACTTGGGAACCTGCAGCAGCTCGCCCTCAAGCGTTCAGCAGAGAACTAATCAGCACACGTGTGTGCAGAAACAACCCAAGGCTAGGGAAAGAACTGTCCAAAAGGGCTAGAGGTCACACTGCCCATGGTAGCACGAGGCAGAGACTGGCGTCGGTTGCCAGCAGCCACACCAGGAAAATCTCTTGGTTCATGAACAGTGGGAAGAGCACGCACGAGGGTCTTGCCTCAAAAGTGAGTCATAGGTCCCCCCAGACTGGTCACTGCTCAGACCCCACCTAACTCATCAGAGAAAGATCTGAAAGATCAAAATGTTTCCTGGCCACCGTGTCCCAGAGCAAAGGTCAAGAATATCTATACAGAACACCGGACACTCAACAAGGTAAAATTCACAATGTCTGGCATCCAATCTAAAATTGTCAGAAATATAAAGTAAGGAGGTGTAACAAGGAGTCAAGTGCAGACACAGAGGTTACATAAAGAGACCCAAATATAACTTCCAGAAATAAAATTACAATTCTGAGTTGGAAATACAGTGGATGGTATGAGCAGCAGATTGGATGTTGCTGAAGGGTTGGAGACACAGCCGTAGTAACTATCCCAAATAAAATGTGAAGAGAGAAGAGAATAAACTAACAGCATCGATGGCACCTGTGGGGCAACCTCGTGTGGCCTGACACGCATGTAATGACCTTCCCAGAAAGAAGGGACACAAGCTGGGACAGAAGGAAATAATGGAGAAAACGCTGGAATCTTTCCCAATTTGATAAAAACTCTAACCCTCAATGAGCCCAAGCACAGGAACGTGAAGAAAAGTACCACGGCACAATAGAATCAAATTGCTAAAAACCAATGATGAAGAGAAAAAGTTTGAAACCCCCAGAGAACAAAGAGATGTTACAAAGGATCCAGAGGAGGAGGACGCGGGTTACAAGACCACACTGACCACGAGGCGTCGCCCCTGCGCCGCTGTTGCGTTGAGAGGCTCCAAACCGTCCACCAAAAAGGGAAGAAACAGTTCTTCCTCCTTATAACCCTTTTGCAGCCCGGAAGTGGTACTAACCAGTTCGCAGACGTGCCTCGCACTTCCCTGCTCTGCAGGTGAGCGCAGTTTGCCGTGATCTGGAAGCATTGGCGAACGCCAGTGTGTTCGTATTACAAAATGATTGAGAAGGGAGTCCAAAAAATAATTTCTTGTCTTAAAACAAACCACTTGAATAAAAAGTTAGTAATGCATGGGCACAGGGAAGAGGTCTGTGATGGCTGATTTTATGTGTCCGCTTGGCTAAGCTATGGTACCCAGGTGTTGGTCAAACACCGGTCTAGATGTTACTCCGGGGGTGGTTTTTAGATGTGCTTAACGTTTAAATCAGCAAGCATTGAGTGAAGCAAATTAACCCTCTATAATGTGCGGGGGTCTTATCCAAGCACTTGAGGCCCTAACATCCCCCAGGGAAGGAGGAATTCTGCCTCCGACAGCCTTGGACACCAGACTGCAACATCAGTTCTCCCGGGGTCTCCAGCCTGCCCCATGCTCTGCAGATTTCAGATTTAGCCACCACAACTGAGTGAGCCAATTCCACAAAATAAATCCCCTCCCCAGCCCACTTCCTGTTTGTGTGTCTGAGTTTTCTCCATATATGACACAAAGAAGTAGTGTCAGACCAGGGTTCAGAGGCCTGCCCACAGGGTCAGTGTCCCTGGGATGGAAGCACCCTGAGGAGCTGACACCCACATTTCTTTTTTTAGAAATAGAGAGAGGGGAGGGGCAGAGGGAGAGGGAGAGAGAGAATCTTAAGCAGGCTTGACTCAGGGCTCAGTCTCACCACCCTGAGATCACGACCTGAGCCGAAACCAAGAGTCGGACGCTTACCCAACTGAGCCACCCCCACATTTCTAAAGTTGTGAGTCCTAGGGTTCAAGGGTCCCCTCCCCCTTTGCCAGCCCCTCAGACTCTCCTCCCTAGCTTATAACTTACAAGAGGAAAGGCTTGAGGGGAGAGCATGAGTGGGCAGCAGCCTTGGAGAAGGGAGGCCAGTCTGGGAAGACCAGACTCTGGAACTTTTGGAATGCAGCTGTTGGTGGGCCAGACCAGTTGCTAGCAGAGCTGGGAACAGATGTACTCACTCCTCAGGCACCTAGACTCGGGGGTGCAAACAGGAGGGCCCTGGCTGGTGCCTACAAACCCAGACCTTACCTGGCAGCTGTGGTCACATGTAAGGTGGCTTGGCAACCCCCCAGAGGCAGACCTTGGAGCTGGGAGTGGTGGCTGACATAAATGGGGAGATGCAGGGAAGGGGAGGTGAGTTCAAGGGTTCCTCAGAGTATTGGGGGTTAGTGCCTGACCTGGGGCCTGGGCCCACACTTTCCACCGTCTCTCCCTCCCTCCTTCAGTAGCATGTGTTGTGGACCCCTCTACAGAGAAGGGAACCAAAGCACAGAAGCTAGAAATGACCTGCCCAAGGTCCCCAGCTGTGAGACGGCCCCTGACTCAGACGGAAAGAGCTGTGTCTGAAACCAGGAGCCCCCACAAAGGGGAATTGCCCAGTACCCCAACTCTCGTCCATGCAGCCACCCCTTGCAGACACATTTCCTGCCCCCCGCCCAACCCTACAGAGCACACATCCCATACTTGGCTGATTCCTCCACGTGGTTTCGTAGGCTCTGTACGTGGCTGGTGAGGGAGGTGGCTAGAGACTCTCTCAGGGAACATCTGTCTGGAGCTGCCCAAACGTGCTGGGCCTTTCCCTTGGGCCGCACCAGCTCTGACCCTCACCCTTAGCCAGAACAGCACAGCGGCTCTGTGTGACCCTCCATGGAAAGGGTGTGAGTGCTTGAACAATGTCTGAAGGTCACCAGTCCTGACTGAGGGCCTCAACGAGCAGGGCAGCTGCATTAGCCCGTCCGCCCATACCACCGGCCCCTCGGGCATCATGATACTGTTGGAAGTTGCCCCAGGACACCCCCACATGGTTGGGGGGGGGAGTGGTTAGTGTCTGGGGCAGGGTTCTATAGGCATGGAGTGGGCCTTGAGGCCTGAAGCGGACCAGCATCATCACAGGCCCCTCTCACGGATGCCTCTGAGGCAGCTTCCCAGGGACTCTGAGCTGGTGGAGAGTGGGGGCATTCGACTGTTTCAGAATGACCCGGTCTCCACTGCGGCGAACGCACATGCCCTACTTCTTCAGATGCCCCCTCTTTCGGTACTGATAAGGAAACTGCAGCACAGAGAGTCAACTTCCCAGGGCCTAGTCAGTGCCAACGGTAGTCTCCAGCCTATGGCCATTATGAATGTCATATTCATAGGACTCTTGGGGACTATGAGTCAGGAAGTTTCCCCACTGCTCAAGATTGTGGGAAGGCTGTGCATCAGGAAAAAGACCCCCCTCCCCCACACATGCACACATGATTTCTCAAACAATGTCAAAGGGTTCCAAACCCCAGAAAGGCTTCCCCAGCACTGCAAGAAGGAAATGTCCCTTGGGGTCTCTCCCAGAGTTCTAAACCCCAGAAAGCCCCTCCCCAGATTCAGCACTACAGGAAGGAAATGTGCTTGAGGGTCTCTCCCAGTGATCCCAGACCTGCTTTCAGGCCCCACCTCAGACGTGAGCTTGGCAGAAATCACACAGAGGGACAGCACCTGGGATGGGGCCAGGCAGCTAGCTATCATACCCTCTGGGAACAGCATGAGCGTACAAGTGCGGTGGTGACTAGGGAATGATCAGGAATGTCCTGGAGGCCGCGATCCCAGTACAAGGACCACGTCTTAGCCCTTTCTGTTACTGACTAAAAATGTGTGCAGGGGGAGAAACTGCCTTTAGGAGCCTAGAATAGGGATCTTGGACAAGCCTAACTGTCCTGTGGGAAACCCCTGGCCAGCTCTAGTGACAGAGAATCAGCCGGGCAGCCCAGACCAGCTGATGGGGGCAAGGAGAGGCCAGTGCAGGGACGTGGTCCACCCTGCTCAGCCCTGCAGGCAGGAGGAGCCGGAGGGTCGCTGGAGAACCTGCCCTCGCCTAGATGAACCTTCAGTCTGTGTCTGGTCCCGGCCACCTTAGGGAAGGGTCAGAGCCCCCCAGAAGGCAGTGGGGTCTGCCAGGCCAGCTGTCCCAAGACTGGGAGACCTGTCTGTCCACACTGAGCCTGGACAGATTCTTCCTGGTGCCTCCTGCCTTCTCCTCTGGCTCCTCCGTGCCCACTGGGTCTGACCTCTCCATGGGGCTCAGCTGGGCTGGCACCCGTTCCTCTTCCTGAGGAGGACAAGCCCCAGGGCCAGAGGCCTGGTGTCAATCCTGGCTGCATAGCCAATCCCTGTGTGACCCCGAGCAGCCTCCTGGGCCTCAGTCTCCTGGTCCGTATGATGGGGACAGTCCTGCACCACAGTGTTGAGAGGTGGGCTTGTCATCGCTTCTCTCCTGTACTTGCTCGGGGCTGAGCCAGGTAGGGTTTGGTGTGGGGTGACTCAGCTGTGACTGACCGAGCCCTTCCAGATTTGGTGCCTGATAGGCTCTTGGGTTATCAACCTCTGCTTGCGTCTCAAGCAGCGGCTGGGGGGGATGGTGTGGGACTTACAAGCACTTCTGCTTGGTCTTCACAGTACAGCAGGTGGGCCTGGGTGGATTCCTTATCGTCTTAACATAAACAGCACCAGGTTTCTCCTTTGCTGTTTTGACAACTTCTACAGAGAGAACCACGACAGAATTAAATACAAGGAAAACATTTTTGACAGTGTGTGAAAGACACGGGCAGAAATGTGTCCAATTTGGCAGAAGGCACCCTAGGAGCAGCGATGGGTGGGTCTAATGAGGGGATGTTTGCTGGCAGGGTGCTGGGGAGGAAGCTGTACTTTCCTCCTCTACATCCACTCCCAGGATCCCATGTGGGAAGCAGGGTGGCTCTGTGGGCTTCCCTGCCCCTCCCCCTAGACCCCTCATCCTGGAAGTGGCGGACTGGGGATGGCGCCACAGGGCTGAGACTGTACCAGCTCCTCCAATTCTGTGGGGCTCCCGGTGTGCCCCTAAGACCTATACTGGCTCAAGAAGCTGCTGCAGGGAGTGGCCAGCCCTCAAGAGCCAGAACCAGCCCAAGCAGACACCTCAGTTACTGGGAGGGGCTCCCTTGGAGCTCAGCAGTCACGGTGTCCACACTGTCCCCTATGGTGGACAGGGCATGGCTGGTGCCATAATACATGCATCCCTGCACAGCTAGACATGTAATCCAAAGAACCGCCTGTTTTTCCTCAAATCACACACTGCCCTCGTTAGGCCAGCACCCACGGGTGGCCCTGTCTGGGCAGCACACACGACCTAGTTGGTGTTCCGTGGTGACATCAGCATCCATGTGCTGGCTCCTCTATGTAGCTTGCATGTGGCCATGATCTCTTCAGCTGGATGACGGCTGGTATCTTGCTGGGCCCAGGGACGGTCAGGCTGGGAGCAGCCAGTGGGCTAATGTGGTCGTCTGGGTATATGTCCTGTGGCCTGTGGGATGTCCAAGTGGAGTCCCAGAAAGTGCTAGAACCGGGAAAAGCAGGCTTAGGAAACAGTGTGGGAGTTCTCTGCAGGTGGCAGACATGAGCTGTAGGGATGTCGATTCAGGGAAGGAGGGAGGCCAGGATATGGACTGGGGCATCCCCTGAGGGGCATCCACAGGGACAGGGCAGGGTGGGGCAGAAACCAGGAAGGGGCCATAGGCAGATGAGAAGAGGGCCCAGTGGAGGAGGGGAGGAGGGAGCCGTAGAAGTTTCCAGAAGGGAAGAGACCAGGCTTCAGAAGCCTGCACATGTAGACACTAAGAGGCCCGAGAGAGGCAAAGACAGTGGGAAGCAGGGGTGGGGAGGTGGGTCTGGGGTGCAATGAAGGCTCATGGGCAGCTTTCCTAAGGGTCAGCTGCCCCCACAAACACACCAGATGCCCCCTGACTCGGACAGGGTTTGGAAATGAGGTCAGAATGTCTAAGAATTTTCCTTTGTCAGGTCAGATGGTAGCTCCAGTTTGGCCTTTGGGGCCAGATTCCCAGGGAGGTCAAAAGCGGTGGACAGATCACATCAAATATCCAAACCGAAGTCAGGTCAGAAACCCCAAACCTAAGTCTCACCCTGGGAGAGCTGGAGTTACAGCCAACACTAACGCGTGGAAATAGTGGGCTGCCACTGCAGAGCCAAAAAGCCAAACAGAAGAGCTTAAGCAACAAGGAAAAGAAGAAGTGGAGGGGGCGGGGAGGATGAAGAAGAGGAGGAGGAGAGGAGGAGTGCATTGCCCCACATAACTGGGAAGTGCAAGGGTGGATGACCTTCAGGTATGGCTGGATCCAGGAGCTCTGAAAGGATCAGCGTCCTCTCATCCTCCTTCCACTTCCACCATAATCTCTCCATTTCTCAGCTCTGCCTCCCTCCAGAATGTCCAAACTGTCTCCTTATGGCCAGAAGAGATAGACTGTGGCAACCCCCATTCCACCCTGCAACCCCACCCCCCCACGACCCTACCTGGTTGGACAACCCCAACAGGAAGACTTCTCTCTGAGCCCAAGAGAAAGTGGTGCGTTGCACGTGCTCAGTCACGTGGGAGGGGGCAGGGCACCGTGACTTAGATCTCCTAGAACCACACCTTGGGGGAAAGTTGCTGGTTCCACATGTGGTATCAAGAAGAGACCCAGATGGAAGAGTCCCCAAGAAGGTGACAGAGGCCGGCGTCACAGCACACACCGCTCCCGTGCACAGTCAGAGTGGACTTTTATTAGGAAATCACCCTGCAAACACACCGAGAAGTGCTGTGCTGTGGGTTCCACGCGTTTCCTGAGGAAGGGGATCACAGTATCGGAGCTGTCAGAGGGACAGGGAGCCTGGGAGAGGGGACTGCTCAGTGCTGCCTGTGGCCAGCAGTCCTTCACAGCAGCGCGACTCAGCCATCAAGAACCAGCACACAGACGCAACACGAGGATCACACCAGAGCACACACGGCTGCGCTACACTTAAATAAATAATAACTACAGAATTCTGTTGGCCGTTGTCTGTGCCTGAAACAAAAGGAACCAAAGGGGTAAAGAAAACCAAAAGTCTTTCTTTCCATTGGACCCAGGGAAAAATATCCCCAAATTATCAAAATTCCTCAGTTACAAAATACTTTTTTAGAAATTCCATTATTAAAAGAATAAATAACAAAATATATAAAAAATAAGTTGGTTGCATCAAAATTATAAGAAGACTTCTATATAAAGAAGTTACAGCAAGATTTTTTTTGTGGCCTATCTCATAGTCCAATAGTTAATTTTGCTTTGATTTCATTGATTTCCCTCTCATGGTGTCCTGGTGTGGGGTCTGGTTGAAATAGTATAAAATTAATAAATAAAAATGTTAAATAAATAGCAAATGTTAACATAAGAGGTTGTGAATATACTTACATCTTGACAAAATTAAATAATTTACAGAATAATTAAACTAACTACTTTTTTATTTCTTCCAGGAAGTGCAATTTCTCTACGTTTAAATACTAACTTGGAATTGTAGTCACAATCGATTTGGACTCTATTTACATGTTAGGAACATTGTGTTTAACACTTTCTATTAAAATTTTTTTCGCATCTTGAGTGGATCTAAAAAGAAATGAATCTTGGTGGTCTCCGAATTAGGAATTTATCCCCTGACTTTGCTGACGCCGTCCCCACCTCAGTCGAGCTCGGCCGTGACCCGGGCAATGCGGCAGTGACAGGTCACCGGCACGGGTGGACACACAGAGAACCAGAGACCCTGGCCCTGACCCAGACCTGGATCTGTCGGCTGCAGCCCCAAGAGGGGGCGTGACCCCGAGCTGTACACGTCTGTGCAGGCAGGGGGTGCCAGCCACCCCTAGATATGTGAGGTGCTTTCATGTGGAACGTCCAGGGGCATCCCAGGTTACAGTCCTCAAGGGGACCATGGGCTGTAGGTCTATTTCTAACCCTCTGGAACAGTGCTTTATTCCATCCTTAAGACAAAAATGAATTAAATGAAAACAGAAAACACACTTGCCACATTGACCTCACTGAGCAGACACGCACCCTGGGGCGCGTGCTCCAGGCTGACACTGTCACACGCACCATCCGCCCCGTGCCCACGGCTACCCTCCCAGCCTCGACAGACAAAGGAATACTGTGGTTGCAAACTCCAAAACTTCCCTGAGAACCTTGTCCATGAGCTTCCACTGGAGACTTTGAGCTGCTCTTCAGATTTCTTTCAAAAAACAAAAATAAATCACTTTGTAGTATGCCGTGCCTTGCCCTGCACTCGTGTGGGGAGGTCAAGGCCTCCAGCCTGGCAAGCGTAATAAGAAGGACACGGATTTCCAGGCACCCCTTTGGATAAGCCTGCCTGAGGCTGCCCTGGGCTGCCAACTAGTCACTGTGAGTTGGGAATCTCCACTGCGGGGGCAGGGCGAGGGAGGTAAACGATGGAGCCAAGTCGGGGTGCCCCAGGTGTCCCGATTGGCAGGGTGGCTTCTGGACGATGAGGTCTAGACCTGGATGCCCCTCACAGCCCGTTTGATGCTCTCCAGGAGGTCCTTGTTCTCGGGGTTCTGGTAGCACTCCTGGTTGGAATACATGTCAGTGAGGGTGCTCACGTAGGCATCGAAATTCTGCTCACATATTGGCTCCTGGAGAACAGAACAGGGTTAGCGAGCCCCACCCATGCAATGGGCCCCATGATTTTCAGAAGCCACAGAAATCCATGGATGAACATAGAACGCCCCCTGAGACAAGCCCACACCTATCAGGGGCACCGCTGGCACCCTTGGGCTGAAACAATCATGAGTATTCTGCTGTGGATTCCTCAACCCTTCCGGAGCGCTAGAGCTGCCACGGCCAGCAGCCTGCTGGGCAGAGCGCCTGGATCGGGGCCCTTCTGGCAGGACCCCAGACACAGAGGGGTGCCCTGCCCTCCTCACCTTCCCCAGAGTCCTGGGGGTCAGCTACCAGCTGAGCTGAGTGCCCACAGGGCCACATCCTGCTTACCATGTGCGGAAGGCGGATGTTGGCGAGACTTTGGATAAGGGCCTGGCTCAGGCCCGACAGCTCCAGAAACAGGGCTTCATTCTGCTCCTCGATGAGCTTGTTCTCCTCTTCGATGTTCTTTAGGCTCTTCTCCATGGAGGAGATCTGCACCAGACCAAGATGGGAAATGCCTCCTGCCATGGGTGTCCCATGAACCACATCCCTCACGTCCTCCTGGGACACAGCCAGCATGCTAACTGTGCCACATTTCATGTCTCTCTGGGAGAGGGTGAAGAGGCAGGGACCCTGGTCCCTGGACAGAGGAGGGGATGCACTGACTGAGCTAGGGACTATGTGGGGCCATAGCCTTCTGTGCCACATCTGTCCTGTAGGGCTACGGAGGAACACGGACTCCAAAGCACCCTGATCTCAAGTCCCAGCCCAGCACCAGCTATGCAGTTAAGTTCACCATGTTTCTTCTTCTTTTTCTGTAATGGGATTACTGCATCCACTTTGTGGGGTGTCTGACCACTTTCGGGTCTTCCCCCCACCAGAGAGACTGACAAAATGCCTTAATAACCCCGTGGAAGGCAAGCAGAACGGGCAACTACTTCTCCCTCTGCAACTCCTGGCTGAGTGGAGCCAGTCATTGACTCCTCCAGCACACCCTCACAGTGACAGTGACAACAGGGCTGGCGGTCATGAGCAGTCCTGCCTGCTCTGATCAGCTCAGGTGAGCAGACAGGTGAGGCTCAGGGTCAGCACAACCCTATGCAGAGGTTCACAGCCAGAGTGGGGAAGGTGGAAAGTCTGCGCTGGGGCCCAGTCTGGACGAGACTTGCTTGGGAGGGCAGTTCCCAACCAGGATCCCAAAGGAGCCTTGGGCAGAGGCAAGCTCACACAATGTGTGTAACTCTTTGAGCCATCCCCTAGGTGCAGAAAGGGGAGCTGCCTTTTAGGAGGCAATGGATGGGGTGGAGGGCTTTCTTCCAACCACGTGGCTGGGAAACATCACACCTGGTGACAAGTCTTTGGCTTAAAACAGTTTGAGTAGGAGTTAAGGGCCTGCCTGCTCTTTGCCTGAGCCTTTCTGCAGAGCATAGGACTGAAAACTCCCTCTAGGGGAAAGGGGGCTCTGAGTCAGTCCAAAAGGATGCTAGTGAATAAAAAGGTGGAAATCAGTAGAAAGAAAGAAAGAAAGAAAGAAAGAAAGAAAGAAAGAAAGAAAGAAAGAAAGAAAGAAAGAAAGGGGGGAGGAGGAGGGGAAAGGGGAGGGGAGGGGGGAGAGGGGAGTGGAGGGGAGGGGAAGGGGGAGGGGAAAGGGGAGGGGAGGGGAAGGGGGAGAGGGGAGGGGAGGGGAGGGGAGAAATCAGAGGTGCTGCTCCAAGGTTACTTTGGGGAGAGAGAGAGCAGTGAGAGACAGAGAGGGTGGCAGTCGCACAGTGATGTGTCTCGGCACCCAGAGATGCCCCAATACTCGTCTGCTTCTACTGCGTGTGAGCCTGGGGAAGGTGATGCATGGCAGAATGAAAATCCTTCCTGATCTCTACAGGCTGATGCTATTTTTATCTAGGCTTCCGAGTCACAGGAGGTCAGCATAAAAGCCTCTTGGCTGATGGAAGAAGGAACGGCATAACAAGACACGTGGGGCTCCAATATGTCACACTGCAGCCTCTGGGAAAGGGCCTCCCCACCTTCCCATCTGTCCCTTCTGCCCTCAGATCCTGCAGGGCCGGGTCACCTCCTTGTCCCTCTGTCCCTCCAGCCATAGGGGACAGAGCTATGTGTAGCCACTCCTTCTGTGCCCCCAGCTCTGCTCTGGCCCCCTACTCAGCAGCTAAAGTCAGGGCTTCTTTTCAAAATAAAACTCTCATTGCATTTTTTTTCTGATGACCAATGTTCATTTTGGGGAAATCAGAGAGATACGACACATACACTTATAGTACTTTGTAAACCTACCACACAGCAATAGTGACTCTTTCAGGGTCAGACACTTTCCCATAGAAATGCGTTTATCTTACAACAACCTCACGGAGTTGATTCCTATTATCATCCTCATTCTACCAGTAAGGACATCAGTACAGACTGATAGCAGGTTTGTCAGGTCACTAGGCTGCTACACGGCAGTTCTGGGGTAGAATCAGACTCCAGCCAGGCCCTCAGAACCCACCCTGTAATACTATTCCTACTGACAGGGCCAACAGCCAACCCTGACGGGACCCCCAGCATGGGCACCTCAGGACCCCTACTGCTGGAAGAACTACCAAAGCTGGCAGGTGGCTTATTCTGAGCATCCCTGAGCGCTGCACCATCAGCTCAGACTAACAGCGACCTGAACGAGCTCAGCTCTCCTGCCTCACAGAAGAGGAGGCTGAGGACAAGGACCCCCTTGGGTTGGGGGGAGGTGGCTGGTGGGCAACCTAGGACTGCAACTGCGCCACCCACCTGGTACTGCACCTGAGACTGCAGCTGTGCCACCCACCTGGGACTGCACCTAGGACTGCTGCTGCGCCACCCCCCTGGGACTGCACCTGGGACTGCCGCTGCGCCATCCACCTGGGAGTGCACCTGAGACTGCAGCTGTGCCACCCACCTGGGACTGCACCTAGGACTGCTGCTGCGCCACCCACCTGGGACTGCACCTGGGACTGCAGCTGTGCCACCCACCTGGGACTGCAGCTGGGACTGCTGCTGTGCCACCCACCTGGGACTGCAGCTGCACCATGGCGGCCTCCATCTCAGAGTTGGACTCGTTCAGGTCATGAATCTCCTGGTTCAGCTGCTTGATCTCCTCATCGTTCTCCAATACTGCTCCAGAGAGAAACCTTGGTTGTGGCTCTTGGCTTTACGCCCAGGCCAGCATGTGGGGGTGCAGTGGAGGCCTCTTTTCTAGATGGAACTAGGGATTCTTTCCAAGCAGAGGCAACTGGCCTGGCATGCTGGGCACCTCGTATCCCACATGTCATGCTGGAAAAGTCGGTCTTGGAGACTAGTAGCATGTGTCTACATTTGCCTCCTGACCCTGGGTGATGGGTAGGATCTCTCCGGCAGGTATTAATCGCTAAGATAAAGATGGAAGTTTTCCAGGTGGTGCTGAATTTCCTCAGCTTCCCTCTTCCTTGAAACTGAGTTCACAACTCCACAAACCCCGAGAACGTGGCTTCTGATGCTGCCACTAGGGTTCTCTGACGCCAACACTTAGCAATATCCAGGTTAGAGCAAGCAAGGCCACTTGAGGGCCAGGAACCCAGACTCCAGGCAACCAGGGGTTCAGACCTGAGGCTGGGAGACCTGTCGGCTCAGGTCAGAGGTCTATCTCCACCATGACTCACTCCAGGAGGGACTCTCTCCCTAACCCCTTCCGCCAGCACTGCTCACTCACCCAGGTCACAGAGATCACTTGGACGAACTGCAGGAGGGACACCTTACCATCACTCGTCTTGAACTTCGTGCTGAGAACCTCATCCCCTGAGACTTTTCCCTTCTTTCCAGCAAAGGTTGCTCTGGGACAGCCAGATAAGCTGGAAGCAAAGGTCACACACCAAAAACCAGTCCAAAGTCACAAACCAAGAGCCAGTCCAAGATGGCACATCATAGTGAAAGCCAAGTCCTCGCTGGCTGGCAGCCTGGTAGGATCCTGGCTTGGAACTTTCTCCTTCATCTCCTTTTGCCCCCTGCTCCCTGGCTCCAGCCCCCAAGCTGTCACACTCCTTATTTAACAGCCCAGGCCTTTCCCAGCTCGGGCCACTGCCCTAAAGGTTCATCCCCAGATGATGTGGGGCCAGCTCCTTACCCACTTCTCAGAGAGGCCTTCCTCACTCCTCCCTGCCGCTATTCTCCCCACAGCATCTACCCCTTTGGCTGTCCTAGGTAGCTCACTCATTTCTTTGCTTACAGTCGGTGCCCCACCCGCTTGGCCCAAATTAGCTCTTGTTCTCTGCTCTATCTCAGGGCCTGGTATGTAGTGGACATACCAGTAAAGGCTTGTGGAACGAATGAGCTAATTAATCTTGTAGGTGGAGAGACTAGGGCAGAACAAAAGAAAGACAAAGAAGGTTTCTGAAGGACTGTGTGGTAACCCCCTGCACCTCAGCCGACACCTTGACTGCCTGTCACCCAGAGGAAGCGAATGGGGGTCCAAGGCCCCCCAGCCCTGGAGCAGGTACTGGGGGGGGGGGGGCAAGTGAGAGCCCAAGCAGGGAGGGCTCTTGTCACCATGTCCCCTCCACAGCAGGCAGAGGCCTAGACCCAAACTTCAAAGAAGAGGCCCCAGCGGGAGGGGCAGGGCATGGGGTATAACAAAGCCTCTAGGAGAAGCTTGCGGCCTGTTTCCAGAGTGCACACACCAGACTCAGGGCTCTGCTTGCTCTTGCCGGAGGGACTCTACTGGGATGTGGAAGGAGGCTCATGACAGCAGCCACATGGGGTGACATGTGTCACAAACACCATGATCCGGTCCCAACAGATTGCCTGTGGCTTCCCCCAGTCAGCTATCAGTCTGGGCCTTGCTTTTTCCTGGAGAAACTATAGGCCAAAACTGAGCTCTAGTCTGGCCCTTCCTGAAGAGCCTTGCCCACACGCCCAAGGCTGGGGTCCCAAGGAAACACAGAATGTGCAGGGCAGTTACCTCCTGTGGGTGAGGAAGCTACCGTTGGCATGGCCGGAACCATCACAGCCCGGAGTGGGGCAGGTAGGCCCCTCGTTCTTCAGTGACTTCCAGGAAAAGGGTGAGCCATTAAGGGAACCCTCTTTCTGCCTCCGAGCGGCCAGTGGGCAGCCAGATGCACTTCTGTGGGAAGCGTATTTGCCGCTGATGTGACCGAGCCCCACACAGCCTGGAACAGGGCACCTGGCACAGAGAGGTCAGAGATGAGCACAGGGCACTGGAGGAGGAAGGAGAAGCCCAGAGACTCTCCCAAGCCAGACACTGAGACTGCTGGAGGCTCCTGGATAAATTCCCACTGACAGGCGATTCCTGAAGCCTTCCCAACCAGACACGAAGGCAGCAGGGATCATGCTTCCTCTCCAGACGCAACCTCATGCCCCCTGCACCCCTGGAAGGTCAGCAGCTGCCCCCTCTCCCCACCCCCCACGGGAGCTAGGATGCCCCTGGGCCCTGGTCTAGCTCTCTGGGGCCTCTGGATCTACACCTAGACCTTGCTGCCACATCGCGTCCACATCACCCCAGCAATGTGGAGGCCATTCCCTGGGGATTTCACCAAGCACAGTGCTGGGGGTTCTGGGGGTCACAGAAGGACACAAGTACACTGCAGCCAGGCAGTGTGGGGACAGCAGGGGCTCCATCACCCCACAGCATCCCAGAATGAGACTGTCATGGCATGATGTCCATAGATGTCCCAGCATTGCCACATCCGAAATGTGTGTTCTGGAAGGAAGAACCCAGGCCACGGGGCTCATGCAAGAAAGACTCCTGCCTGAGGCTGGCTTGGAATGGCATTTTCCTTTGCTCAGGTTGTTCCAGGACAGGGAGAGAATCCCCTGAGGAAATAACATATGCCCCAGGAACAGGTGACGTAGCTGGAGAAAGGTCCAGAGTGAGTCCCCCTCAGGCTGCCGTTGGAATCCGTGCACCACAGAGAACCGGCTGCTGCACAGGGCTCTGGGCATCCGCCCTCGTGGCCGTCAGGAGGGACCTGGACCAGGAACTCCCTGCGATGCCTTCTGAGCACGACATTTCAGGATCGTGGGATCTGAGCTCAGGACCACCTCGGAACCAAAAACTGACCGAGGACGACATCCTGGCCCTGCAAGTTCTCCGTTTTCTCCCTCTAGCAAACGAGACTCATATAATTTGCCGTTTGTTTTCACCCACTTTTTATGGGCTGCAGACTGTCAAACACAAAGGACCCTGAAAAGGGACACATTGCCCCAGTTTAGACAGAGGCCCCTGGGGTGGGGAAGTCAGAGGCAGGACGTCTTCTGGAGGGCAAGGGCTGCCCTGGGGCTCCTGCCACAGCAGGTGAGGGGACAGGGCCTCACTGCCCAGAAGTTGCCCCCACACTGTGGCCTTGCCCCCAAGGTGGCCACTGCAGACATCTTCCCAGCCTCCTTGGCCTGGAGCCGTCCTCACTTGTCTCCTCTCTTGGTGCCCGTCCCTCTCTCTTCTTCGTCCCACTCATGTGGGCCTCCGCCATGCAGGGTGGCTACTGAGCCGGTCCAAGGTCATCTCGGCAATCAGTCCAGAGTGGAGACACAGCCACGGGCCCTGCGAGGAGCTTGGGGAGGATCCGCTCTATGTCTGCCCCTCACACCTGGACGCCGCCCAGCTGTGGGGTCCCAGCGGACACCCCGAAGCACTTCTGAGCACCCGGCAGCACAAGATCAAAAGACCAAATGAGAGGCAGCTCTTCATGGTTACAACACACAGTTGACTCTGAACTCCTTTTACTCACATTCTTTGCAAAACCCTAACCCTCCTCAACAGGAATGATTCCCTGGAATTTATTCATAGTGGGTATTTCAGACATGTGGACGGTCACACTGCTTTTCTTTCCCTCCACATCCAGTGTCCACCTCTTCAGAGCTGCAAGGTGACCTCACGTAAGACGTGTGTGGGGTGCCATGTCAGGCAGCTTCTGCACCTAGCAGGTGAGCCGGTGGTGGGGCCACCAGGACCCCAAGGTCAGAGGCATCTCTTCTGTTGGAAGCCGGTGTGGTTGGGGACGGCGGGGGAGGGGGGCTCTCCACAGGCGATGGGCGTGGAGCTCCTAACCCCACACCGGAACATCCACAGACTCTTCATTTTGGTCAAAGGGATTTACCACAATGTGCCAATATGACTTAATCTTAAATGGTACAGACACAAGATGTCATAAAAGGGAATTCTTCCTCCAGCAGGCCTCCACAATCACATGCTCACGAAAGCCCGTCACGCCACAGGAGCACCGATTAAACTTTCTGCTGCAGTCTGCACTTGTTTAAAAATGATAATCAATTATAAATACAGTTAAAGTTTATGGCTGGAGAGGAGGCGCTATAAAATGGAGGTGTTGAATGGGCAGCCCCCCCCCCCCCCCGGCCATGGAGCCATTAGGAACTTCTTCCATCCTCTAAATGCTGACCTGCTTCTAAGTCATAGTCTCCGCTTGGCTGCAAAAATCTTGTTTTTTAAAAAGCAAAGTCGACAGCACATTAGGAGGGAACCATCTTTCCCAGTGATTGAGCTTGAAAACGCTGATCTTGATCATTTGCAAATGCAGCACAATTCACTCAGCGTAACCCTGCAGCAGGACCCGCACTACATCCATAGCGGCTTGCGTTTATACGGCTTCTCAGAAGGGTAAATGCTCTTCCTCCACCCTAGCATTTAGTGGGCTGCATTCGTGACACTGACATCCACATACTTGGCATTTTTGCGTTAGCATTCACCAAATTAAATAAACAAGCCACAGCCTTTTTACACCAAACAGCTGGTGGGGCTGGCCCCTTGGAAGGGTGTGATGCTGGTCAGTCAGGTCTGTCCTCTGTGGCCAAGCAGATGTTCAGGTGCAGCTGGGGGAAGCTCCAAGGAGGACCTACTGACTCGTGGTCCAGTTTGCTCCCCTCTGCAGGGGTGAGCATCCACTGTGCTTGGCCCAAAGGCAACACAATCAGGGCAGACGGGCTTTCTGAGCACCTGCCTGGCTATGCCCTGACCAAGAGAGCCCCGAGGCCGGCACTGCAACACAGCCAGAGCCGCCCCCTTCCACTCTCCAGCTGGCAAGGGGACCCACAGCTCTGTCCACTGTCAGCTCTGAAAGTCCTGGGGAAATTGAATGGTGGGTCACTCTGTTTGCTCCTGTGGCCCAGCCTTGCCCCTACTGGCAAGTGGGGGTTCAGGGGGCAACTTCCGTTCTGGAAGCATAAATTTGCAACGATGCAACCCCTTCCAAGTGGGGCACTCACGGGGTCAGAGTTCACACACACTCCCCTGATGACATGTTAGGCACCCAGTGAGGTGGTCAGCAGTGGGTATCCAGGGCTTCGGTCACGTAAGGCCCAGGATGTCCTTGCTCCTCCGCACAACAGGGTCGAGGTCCCAGTTCAGGGTGACCCTCCTGGGCTCCCTCTTTCCACACCAGCTCCCTGCAAAGCTATGTGAGTGTGCAGACACACATGATTCAAAGACTGCTCATGTCTCTAACCAGCCTGTCCTCTTGACTCCTGCACCTGTCCTTTCCCATCAGACCACAGCCGTGCAGGTGTCAATACCCATGAACACCCTGTGGGGCTGCTCCATGCCCTGAGCCCTCACCCAGGTGGCCATCCAGGTGCATGGGCAGCAGGGCCCTTTGCCTCTCCTGGCCCCATCCAACACCCCCAGACCTGAGAAGCCCAGACAGGAGCCAGTGCCTGTGCATGCCCTCGATATGACACACATGGCTCACAGCTCCTAGGTGTCCATATGCACAGCAGGAAAACTTCCACTGTCATTGACCAGCTGTGTTAATGAAAAAAGAGTCTAGAAGGAGCTTTTTAAAATTATAACACACAGGAGCTTTTTAAAATTATAACACCAGTTCTGCAAAGCAACCACGGGAGTCAGCAAGACCCCAACTCACTTCATCAGCTCGGGGTCTTCCTTGTCATCCTTTGTGGGTGTCACCCTGGCTCCACTTTTCTTGGCACGAGGGCAGCCTGACAAGCTAGTTTTGAAAAAGGAAAAAAAGCCACCGTGGTCCCAGAACAGCAACTTCTCACACCCATCTGCCCCACCCGCCCCCTCCAGCTCTGTGCCCAGCAGCCCCCAGGGGGTCCGGAGGGAGCGTCTGTCCTGGCGCACTCTCAAGGGCAGGAGGGCAATGGCAGGAGGTGTCACCACGAGCCCCTAGGTCTGGTGGCAGAGGGCAACCTGATCGGGCCTCAGGAACGACAATTCAGATTGCAGAGACGAGCCAGGCTCCAGCTGCCAGCAACACTAATGTCTTCTTGGGAGCACTGCAACTTCATCTGAGGAACAGCCCCACCCCACTCCATCCGGCCTGGCACCCCGGGGCACGGCGGGCTCACCTTCGGTGTGAGGCGTAGTTCCCCGTTATGTGGCCAGAGCCATCACAGCCGGGTGTGGGGCACCTGTGGAGGACAGCGGAGCTGGAACCAGAGCCAGGGAAGACCCTTGACCAGAAAAGGACCCCATCTGTGCCCAGCCCCCATGTGGGCCCACCCACCTCCTCAGCACTGGTCTCAGAAATGGCCTGCGCATCCCGGCCAGCCTGCTGCTATGACTCCCGGCCTTCAGAACGTTGCCACCCCATCTCCCCAGGGGTCTAAGAAGGCCAAGACAAGAGCACATCTCCACTGCAGGAATGATGGGCCCCTATTTCGGCCTTCTATGGGGTTCTAGGCTGGACTAGAAGGTTCCAGAACACATATGGGCCTTTAGACAGCATTCAGAAAGGCAACCCTAACACCTAAGATGGGTCATCTTCCTTGACATGACTAGGAGGAAGAGGGGTTGTTTTCATGGAGGATTGCCCCCACGTGAGCAAATGAGCTGATGTCTACTGAGCGCCCATGACACGCCATCCACAGCACCGGTCCCTAGAGGTGTAACTCTCCGTGAGTGCAGAATTCACACAGCCAGCGGCTGGTCAGGGGCGGCAGGCACTGGCCAAGGGTGAGGAGGGGGACAGAAAACACAGAAGCCCAACTTGATGCGTCTAAAATGTCTGACAAACATATCACGTAGAAGGTGGAAATTACACTTTAATACACAAGTATGGGTTTTCTTAAAATATGTTTCCCTGAATGTCCACAGCGGAAGAGTGAGTGGGTTCCTGCTGGTGCCAGAATGGGGAGGTGCGCCTGATTCTGCAGGCGGGTCCACCAGCCACCTCTGGAGCAGGTCTGCCACTTTGTACCTTGTTCCGTGGAAGGGCGCAGCTCCGACGGTGTGGCCCCTGGCAGGACCTTGGGGCTTGCATCTGGAATCTCAGAATATTCATCTGCCAGTTCTGGTTTCATCCTCACACAGAGAAGAAACCGTGGGAGCCGGGGCTGTTTCTCAATATAAAAGTGGTCCCAAGAGGGTTATGGGGACTCACACCAACTAAAACAGAGCATAGGTCTCTGCCTCTCAATCAACAGAGTTCTCTGAGGCACTTAGGCCCCGGTGCTGTGCCCACGGCCCTTCCTCAGCATCCTCTTCCCACGGCAAATGCAACATCTGGCGTTTGGAGCAGGACAGAGGAAGCCGGCGCAGCCAAAGGACTCCCCGCCGCTCTTCAGCTACCTCTTAGAACTCAGCAGGACAACACTGCCTGTTCCCGTCGAGGAAGCTCAAAGCTGGCATGGCAACCTGGAGAGGTCAGTGCCCATCCCACCAGCTGCTTCTCCAGCCCTTCTGTCTCTCAAGGCACCCGCTTCATCCCTGTCCTGTGGGCCACACATGGGATGCCTCCCTGGCCAGCCAGCAAGTCAGCCAGTCCAGTCACCCTCCTGCTGGATTTAGGGATAACTCAAACCCTGTGAGGTTATGATGGCTTCTACTCTGGTCATGTGTGGTCGCATTCCAACCCACACGTGTCTAGGGCGTGGAGGTTTTTGCATTTTAATAGAAACCACACATCACCTCCATCTAGGGGGGCTTCACCCCTTTCACACAAACCCCCAACTGGTACAGGGTCCTGTTGGGACACTTGGTGTCTCTGCCTCACCCGAGGTCCCAGGATGCGAGCTGCTGGGGTCGGCCCCTTGCTGTGGGCACCAAGTCCTTCAGGCATGTCCGGGTATGCCCCCACACGACTCTCTGCTGAGGCCAAGGCCCCACTGATGCCCTGCCGCCCCCTCCTCCGCTCAGAGTGTCCTGTCAAGCAGTGTCATGGCCCGCGCCAGCAGAAGCCCTGTTCCTGCTCTCTGGAAGGCTACGTGCAGAGACTGAGGAGGGCACTTCTCCTTCCTGGGTTTTCAGGTGCTCGGTGGCTGCCTGGAGCTCCACTGCTTCTCAGCCTCAGGCAAACAGAACTCAGGCTCAGTCCTGCAGGTGGTGGTTAGGGCATCAGCAGCCCCAGGCCTCGATGCCCGTAAGTGCAGGTCCAGACTCCGGTGCAGACCCCATGGCATCTGTGAGTAAGGCTGGCAGGGGAGACCACGCACATGGCGATGGTCCCTGCCAGGCCCCAGCAGAAGGGGGCCCACTGAGGCACACCTTCTCCAGGCAGGGGGGCCACCTACACTCCTCGCCGAGCCCGAGTCAATGGCTTTTCCCAAAAAGGCATGGCCTGCAGAGGGTGATGTTCGTGCGGCTGAAGAAGCAGGTGTCCGTGCCGGGTGCTGGCTGTGTCAGCCACTCTCGTGCCCCTGAGGACCCACAGGGTCAGTTTCAGGAACCCTCCCGCTATCTGCTTCTGAGTGCGTTCTCTGGGCAAGAGGAAGAATCCTGTGTCTAAGGGACACACTGCAGCTTGATGGCACACACCAGGTCTCGCCTCGGAGCCTCATCCCTGTCCTGCGGTGGGGAGGCCACCCCACCCTGTCAGAGCCCCCGTCACATCCTTGCAGGGCGCCTGCACCGCAAGTCCACACACAGACTGGTCTGAGTGGCCCGGGGCAGCGGTGTCCCCAGCCCCTGACCACACTGGGCACTTGGTAGGGAAGAGCTAACGCCCTTGGGATGCGATTAAAGCACAGAAAACACGTGATCAGAGACCATCACCGCACCCAGTTGTCGATAGGGAGGCCACCAAAGGAGCCCCGTTTGCAAGGCAGTGATGTAGGTGTCTTTTCCTCCCTGGGGACAGCTCACCTCCCCCCCTCACAGCCACAGGCGGGTCAGGAGCAGCTGCTACGAGACACACACTGGACAGGAGGAGGGGGAAGAACTATCACACCAGCACCACACTGGAAGCTGCCCACGTCCACCCCAAGCCCTTGCTGTGGCCTGAGAGGACAGAGTTGACTCCCACAGAAAGACCTCTGGAGCCAGAGAAGAGCTTGGGAGGAGTCGGGGCACCTTCCCAGACCTTGCCAAAGCTGATGAGTGACTTGTTTCCACACAAGGAAGACCTTCCGCTGCGATTTCTAAACAAGTTTGGGTTAAGGCTCCTCACGGGCTCTTGGTCGTAGACAAGCGCTAACCCTCCCGGATGACCATGTTTCCAGACCCAGACCAGGCCTCGGGCACCTGCTCTGCAGGAGGAAATGTCCTAGAGCTCTAAAATCATTCAGGCCCTCAAACTGGAAAACCATGAAAACTAATTATAGTAAGACGCAAGTTGAATCGGAAAAGGAAATAGGAAAAAGGCACATGGGAAAGACGTTAAGAGAAGAGAGGAAGGAATGGGAAGAGGGTTCTGAGCTCACAGGACAGATGGTCTCACTAGACACCTGGGGCTGGACACGGCCAGTGGATGAGTGAGTGTGTGAATGTGCCATGATGACCCGAGCCTCAGAAAACGTCTACGTGAAAGCTGTTAACTCGCAGAAGGACGACTCTGGTGGTGAACGTTGCCCACAACACAACGGGCAATGACACACTTCTGGCTGCTGGGACCTGAACAGCCTCCCCAGGGTGACAAAGAGGAGGCTGGCAGGAGGGGGGCACCCTTAGAGATCCACAGCCTTCTGCCCTGTTTCTAAATCAGCTCAGGTCCCTTGGAATCCTTTGGCAGCAACAGCTCCTCGTCTTGGAGGCCCTAGGGCCCTGGCTCCTAACTGGCCCCAGAACGGAATGAGCCTAGATTCAGGGGCACCCAGTATGGAGGCCCAAGGGAGGGACAAACACCCCTGAGGAGGGAGTGAGCAGAGAGGACAAGAGTAGGACCTCCTTCCTGAGCCTCTGCTCGGCCTGGGAGCCCAGGATCAGCACTGCATGGCTCAGGGTCATGGTGGCTACAATGTCACAGCTCAACTGAATGCATAAAAGCCAAAGGCTACGACAGTCCCCAACTCCAGCCCCCAGAGGACACTGAGAACCTGGGAAACCTCTAGGTGCTTGCATCGCACTTGAGAAGGGCGGTCAAGCAGGCTGGTGGGTGCCCACAGGGCCTGGCCTGCCTGTGTGTTAGGGACAGGGAGGAGAAGCAGAAAGAGGGGGTGCTCAGCAAAGAGAAGGGTTGAGCATGGGGAGGCATATCTGGGAGGATCACCAGGGGCCAAGACAGAAGCAGCTGCAGGGGTCGTAGGAGAAGGGAAGGGCAAAGAGTTTTCTCTTTCATCATCAGCACCCAGATCCTTAGCGAGAGCCGCACAGCCTGAAGCCCGCTGAGCCACAGCAAGATTTAGAAGCCAAGGCCAGCTCTGGGCTTCTCCCACACCTCAAGGGCAGTGAAGAAGAAGGCCCGGACAACCCTGTACTGCGTCCTCAGGAAAGGGAGGATGGGATGGGCCATCAGGAGCCAGAGGCAGGTCCTGCTCCCCTCAAGGCCCTCCAGCCCTCAGTCCTCAGAGCAGCTGGCAGAGCCGAGGGCAGCACAGGGGCCTGCAGCAAGGGACAGGCAGACAGCAGCACTCAGAGCAGAGAGACACAGGCAGCAGCAGCAGGAGCCCCAGGCAAGCAAGTCGGCCCCTCCATGGCCTGTCTCTCTGCCCCATCCTGCTAGGAGGGGCTCCCCTGGGGCTGGAGCCCTGGAGAGGGCCGACTTTGGCTGGAGCCTCAAGGAAGGAGAGAGCAGAGCAAGGGAGCCACCCAAGAGACAGGAGGCCAGGAGGGCAGACATACTTGAGGTCAGCAGAATGGGCAGCCATGAGGTTTCTGAGGCTCTTGTCAGCAAGAGGGCAACCAGAGAGGCTGAAAGAGAAGAGATGGGACATTGGGGTGAGCCAGAGGGGGAGCAGAGGAGGAGGGGGAAGACCCACCACACAGCACCCAGGCCAGGCTGGACCCGAGCAGGGACAAACCTGCGGTGAGAGGCATAGTTCCCGGTGATGTGGCCGCTGCCGTCACAGCCAGGGGTGGGGCAGCTGGACAAAGGAAAAAGAGCGTCAGAACAGAGAGCAGGGCACACCTGCCAGGCCTGCCCCCGGGCGGAGCCTCCTCAGGGACACCAGCTGACACTTGGTCTCGACTCACCCACGGGCTAAGGGGTGACTCCCCACCCTCGGTCCTCACACTGCAAGCTTCTCCCACACAACTTAACTCAAGGAGGAAAAAGGAACCAAATTCAAGCTCAGCCTGAAGCTAGGGTGATTCTGCACACACACGTGTGTGCACCCGTGAACACGTAGGCAGGAAGCTCCTTCCTAAAGCAGCGTGACCCTCCCTGAGGACAAGGTGCCAGACCAGAGCCCGGGAAGAGCCAGGTACAGGTTTGGTTCACAGCAAGGAGAAGAGGAACCCCAGAGACAAACTGGGCACAGGGGAGGGCTGGGTCACCGGCGGTGCAGGTGACAGCTACAGCCTCCCACAGTCCGGTAGGAGAAGCAATTCTCAAGGGGGCTGACCGGAAGGCTGTGGGGTGGCATCCAACCATGGGGTGACTCCTATCTACCAGCAGCTTCCCCAGTCTGCAACGGTTTCTGCTTGAACCCTGTGATGACCAGCTCAAAGGGGCTGGCTGGGCTGCCAGAGCCAAGGGCCCCGAGTCCTAAAGCAGAGTACACGTCAGGCCTGGGCAGATGGCTGTGACTCAGGAGAGGGTCAGCTTCCCTCAGCCCTCGGCCCGCTCTGTGGGCCCGAACAGGGGCTCTTCGTGCTTTACACTTTTGAAGGTTGTGTTACATCCCAGTGCAGCACAGACATGACGGGAAACCTGTCACCCATTGCCAGGCTCAAGAGGGTCGTCGTGCAGGGTGTCCAACCTCTCTGGCCAAGAGGACGGTCAGAGCTAAGCTGGGGCAGGGACAAGGCCTGGGGCTGAGCAGACGCGGTCGTCAGAGACTCAGACCAGGGCGCACTTTCTTCCAGACTACGGAGGTTCTCGGGGAGCCTCTTGGCCCAGGTGGGGACTTACGTGAGCAGCTCCTTCTTTATGTCCTTGGAGAGAAACTTCATCTTAAAGTTGGTCAGGGTAACTTCCCCGGGATACTTCCGCTCCTCAAAACTCTCTTCCGACACTTCCTGGTCATCTGCTTCAGAAGAAGCAAAAGAATGGGCTGCTGGCTCTGACTGCAAAAAACCAGCAGGGAGACATTTTAACCGGCTGGCGGGGGGCCAGGCGCCCGACCCTGGGGCTGAGGGAGAGGGACCCTTCAGAACAGTGTTCACAGAGACATTTTCTGGAGTCTCCTGCCTTCTGGATGAGGGAGGAAGCCTTACCTCCCTAAAAAACACAGAAGACAGCATCCCTGAGGGGCCAGAGTGCTCCCCCACCTTGGCCAGAGATGCTCAGCTGCCCCAGGAATGAGGGGGCTTGGGTGCTGCCCAGTGTGGCCAGCAGCACCACCCTCCCCCAGCCTCGGGCGTGTGGTCCCCTCCGCCTAACGGCGGCCAGGCCACCCTTCTAGACACAAGAAACTACACACAGTGCAGCTCCCCAGGGCTCCGCAGACAGTAGCACCAGACAAGTGTTTGTTGAAACACTATGACCATGAGGACACAATGCAAGCAATAGCATACAGAATGTGACCTGTGACCCCTGTGCCTCCCCAGCCAGGGCCAGGCCCCAACCCCAGAGGCCCTTCCTCAGCTCGAGTTCTAGGTCTGGAGGGAATCGGTAACCAGCAGAGGACACAGGCTGAACAAGGACAAAAGTAGAGAAGGTCAACACCCTGCAAGTGGGTCTGTGCTAGTTCGTGGTCCAGATCCCAGTGTTGGCGTGTATGTGTCTCAGGCAAGGTGTTCGAGCTCTCGTGGCCCAGATGGTACACTTTCAAATGTGATAACAGCACCTGCTTACAGGATTTCTGGGGATCCAGAGTGCAGAGCCCAGTGCAGTGGAGGCTCTCCAGAACTGACAGTGAGCACAGTGGAGGCTCTCCAGAACTGACAGTGAGCGCAGTGGAGGCCCTCCAGAACTGAGAGTGAGCGCAGTGGGGGCCCTCCAGAACTGAGAGTGAGCGCAGTGGAGGCTCTCCAGAACTGACAGTGAGCGCAGTGGAGGCCCTCCAGAACTGACAGTGGGCGCAGTGGAGGCCCTCCAGAACTGACAGTGGGCGCAGTGGAGGCCCTCCAGAACTGACAGTGGGCGCAGTGGAGGCCCTCCAGAACTGACAGTGGGCGCAGTGGAGGCCCTCCAGAACTGACAGTGGGCGCAGTGGAGGCCCTCCAGACCTGACAGTGGGCGCAGTGGGGGCCTTCCAGAACTGACAGTGGGCGCAGCGGAGGCCCTCCAGAACTGACAGTGAGCGCAGTGGAGGCCCTCCAGACCTGACAGTGGGCGCAGTGGGGGCCTTCCAGAACTGACAGTGGGCGCAGCGGAGGCCCTCCAGAACTGACAGTGAGCGCAGTGGGGGCCCTCCAGAACTGAGAGTGGGCGCAGTGGAGGCCCTCCAGAACTGAGAGTGGGCGCAGTGGAGGCCCTCCAGAACTGACAGTGGGCGCAGTGGAGGCCCTCCAGAACTGACAGTGGGCGCAGTGGAGGCCCTCCAGAACTGACAGTGGGCACAGTGGAGGCCCTCCAGAACTGACAGTGAACCTCGTCAATGTCAGGGGTGTTGGATTCCCACGGCCGACACTATTACGGCACACGGCACGGCAGAAGCGGCTTGTTCCCCTGAGCAAGTTGGACTTATGCTGAGTCCTCAGGATAAATGGCAGCTTCCCAGAAGCACAGGGAGGAGGCTGTTCCAGAGCAGGGAAAGCATCCCAGAGGCCCACGGACACTGTCCTGGCTGCTGCCGGAGGCTGGGGTGGGAGGTGAGGCTGAGGGTGGGGTGCAGCCTTACACAGGATGGATCAAGGAGCCTTGGGCAGAGCTGGAGAGTCTGAGTCAGGAGTCCAGGGCCATGGTAGAGGGGCCAGGAAGGCCTAGATGAGGGAGACATTTCTGGGGGTGACCCACCTGAGCCTGGAAGGGAGCTGGAGGAGAGGAAGGAACTGGGAGTGAGCTGAGACTCTGAGGTGGAGAATGACTGTAGGGTGGAGTGGGGGGGAGGCTTCTGTGGGCAAGGACCTCAAGACCTCTGAGACAGATGACATGAGTCTTGGGGTGCTCAGAGCATGTGTGAAGGGAGAGGGGAGGGGCAAGGCAGCCAGGGATGTCAGCCTGAGCTGGGGGTCATGGAAAGGGGCAGGGAGGGGCCAAGCGATGGGCTGCAGTCACCAGGAAGGGGGCTTAGGCCTGGGGGCAGGACTGGAACGAGGTAAGAGCAAACTGTACTGGTGGCCCCCCCATAGGAGGGCCCCACCTGGCCTCAGACTGGGCTCCAACTGACCAGGGAGAAAACCATCCACACAGTCCCAGGAGGGCGTGTCCCGGGCCAGCCCCTTCTACTCAGGGCTCAGTCTCAGAGGTGCCTCCCTTCTGGGGCTAACACCAAGTTAAAGCCACAGGACTGTGCCAAGTGACCTGAGCCTTGGGCCCAGTAGAGATACATGTGAGGTGTGCAGAGGGAGCTGGGGGAGGGTGGTAGTTTCCCAGAAAGGAATCTTCCACAGGGGCCAGCCCCCCTGCCCTTCTGAGGTTGGGGGGCTGCTGGCAGCAACGGGGAGGGAGAGGGAGGGGAAAGGCGGGCCTGCCCACACTGTGCGGAGGCTCTCCGGAGTCTATGCCACCGTCACTGCTGGGCTTTGCTACTCGGGACGCACACCTCTGTGGGGAAGAGCCTTCGATCGGTCCCACTCTCAAGAGGGTAGAATGGTTAGAAAGGGATGTTCCCCGTCCCCAGACTGCGGTTCCAACCGAGACACCTAGCTTGTTGCTCTTTAGCAGGTGGTGCTGGTCTTGCGACTGAGGCCACTGCCCACCACGGGGGCTCCTCTGTCCAAGGAGCCAGGTGGCTGGGGTGTCCTGCCGACGATGAGGAGGGACTGCTGCCAGAATCAGGGTGTCCCCATCTGGACAGCAGGTTGGGGGGAGGCCACAAAACCAAGGAATTTGGAGCCATTCCCAAATATTCCCATGGGATGCAAAAGAAACCCCCTCCTCCCCATGCTTTCCAAGGGCCCACAATGGTGTTGATCACTGAGTCCGAGGAAGTGAGAAGACGACTTCTCTCTCGGGTGGGACAAGACCAGAGCGTGGCCCAAGGGTGAAAAACCCTCCAGGAGGGCAGGCCGGGTCCTAGCTTCCTAGAGGCGGCAAGGCCCCGCGTGGACAGGGACGGGACCCTAGAAGCTCTTCCTGGAGAAGCCAGCACTTTTTACACGAGCCCTCAGGCCCCGCACCCACCTCCTCGGGTTCCTCCTCTCGTTGGCGGCTGGGCTTGGTATAGTCCAGAGGTCGATCCCACTCATCCTGGCGGGAAGCCTGGCTGGACTGGGGCGAGGTCATGGAGCTGCTGGGGGCGCTGGTGCTGCTCTGGCGCTGGGAGGCCTCGGGAGACTTCACGCCAGGGCTGCTGCTGCTGCTACTGCTGCTGGGGAAAGCGCTTTCTCGTTTGCGGTGTTTGTGCATGCTTAAGTCCAGGGTTCCGTTTTCATCCACCTCAATGTCCGCAGCCTGCAAGTGTGAAGGCAAAATCCGTGCTAATGACGTACCCCTTCCCGTGTGTGCCTTCTGGGACACGAAATCAGCATTACAGAAAGCCCAGGGCGGTGTTTCCCTTGGAAGGAAGCCGACCCAGACAAGAGGAGAACCTCTGAGCAGCAAGAATCTTGACTTGCCACTTCCCGAAATTCACGTGGAGGAGCCTCCACTCTCGCAGGTCTTGCGAACGTCACAAAACCTTGAGACACACTGACCATGCTCACACAAGGACACGTGCTTGACCCTCAGACTCTGGGGAGCATGAGGTCACACGTTGTATGCAATGACCCTCAGACTCGGGGGAACACAGGGGAACGTGTGTGTGCCTGACCCTCAGACTCAGCGGAACACGAGGACACCGGACCTTCAGACTTAGGAGAACATGAAGGAATACGCGTGTGCACAGCCATTCAGTCCTCCTTAGGCACAGCACACACAGCTCTCAAAGGGAACTCACCCTACCTCTCTGGTCACCAGGAGCGATGACCAGCAGGAAGAACAGGTAAGAATGATAATGATCAAGTGGACACTGGGTATCCCTGAGCACATTTCCCGCGGGGGCATGGGGTCCTGACTGTAAATCCCACCCTCCCATCTCTGCCTCAGAGGGGTTCCTTGGAGGGGACACGCCAACCTTGCTGGGCAGGTCCTGTGGCTTCGTGCTGAGGTTCTCGGGCATCTCCCAGCAGCGCGTGGAGAGGTTCAGGATGGCTGTGGCGGCCATGTGCGCGGCCTCCGCGTCGTGCACGTAGTCGAAGCCTACAGAAGAGGATGAGGTGCAGGGGCTGTGCCTGGGGGGAGAGGCCTTTGGGAAAGGTTTGGCTGCAAAAAGGGAACAACACCAGGCTGATATACGACTGGAACGGGAGGTGGCCACACAGACACGGGGGAACTTTGGGGTGGCGGGGAGTGCGCGGGGCCCACAGCACACCCCTACTCATCCTCTCATAGGGCATTCAGGAGGCCATTGCTGGCTCGTTTAAAATTTGGGCAGAGAGAGCAAAACCCTCCAAAGACATTCCAGCATCTGATGTATCAAAGGGACATGCGTGTCTACCGGTGAGCACTGGATGAGAGAGTAAAGAAGTCTGTAATAGGAGTGGATGGAATATCATTCAAGTGGGAAAATTTTTGTCACAACATCTCGAAAGCCTACTTTTGGTGTCCCCATAATACAACTTAATAAAGTTATGTTACTATTCAAATAAACATGACCAATGAGGGCATAAAATGTTATCTTTTCTAGTAATTATACTTAGTCATAAACTAACCCTCAGTTATGACATTTCTGACATCATGGTATCACCAGTGAATTTCCAGATCTACGAAGAGCTCCTTGTTAGGTGGTACCCAGGCATAACGGCACCGAGCAAGTGGAACAGACGTCCGCACTGTAACTGGCAGCTACGTCATCCCTCAGCGTTTTCAGTATTAACAGGACGGAAACTCCTCACTGCTGCGTTTGAGGGCCAAACACCCACTGGGACACGCCAGTTCCAATCTCATGAGCACAATGGGGTGCTTTTCCATTTCATATGTGTTTCCAGGGTTAACGGGCTTGCAACCCACAAACTGGTATATTCAGTGACCAAAACAGACAGGAAGGGTTGTCCTCAAAAGTTTGTAGGAATGCATTTTGTTAGTATAAGTACCCAGAAAGCTTGGGGCTAATATCACAACACACTGTATCCAGCAAGATAGTCCACAAGCAGGAAGACAAATAGCTTCTGTGAGGTATCCAGGCTCAGCCTAGTGGTTGTCTGAGCCCCCGCAGGGTGGACCACATCACGGAAGTTATTCTTAGCCCTCTGGACATGCACACCATAAAGGACCTAGGTTTTGTTTCACAGATAGTGAAGAGATACATCAAGCTTGATGGTGAACATGGCAGCAGGGCCATGAGCAAGATATAGACTCTAGGAAAGCCGCCATGGTCGACACTGGACGGCCAGGTACTCCCGGGGGAGAGATTCCCTACGTGCTCCTGGCGAGGGGGTCCCTCCTCCCCCGTCTCTCAAACCCTCCACCTCCCAGGAGTGGATCTCCCCAACTTACATTTAAAGGCTTTAGGTGAGGTTTCGCTGGTCTGAATCTTTGGGGCAAGCATGCGTTTGCCAAAAACCTGAGCGTCAAAACTTGCGTAGTCAAAGGTGACCTTGGAGAACTTCTCCAGCTCCTTGGCCAGGTTGGCCCTGGGTGTGGCGGGGGCCACACTAGGCCGGTAGCTTCCATACGGAGGGACTTCAAGCTGCTTCACGAAGCACATAGGCCTGAGGTGCAGGATAGAGGTGCAGAAACCATGAGGACAGGGCCCAGGGACCCCAAGCCCCATCCCACAGCCTGCGCAGGAACCACTCAGAGCCCTGTGTGCACAGAGACCCTCCTCCATGTCCCACCACTAAAGGGTGCCTGGGGCCTGCTCTGTATGAGGAAGAACTGCCTGCATGGAGCAAGCAAGAGGAGCCTTGAAGAAACAATGGAATGTGTCCTTGAAGACCAGAGGAGGAGGGAGGGCTGTAAACGTTCCCCCAGAACTTAGGAGGGCAGGTTTCAAACAACTCCACCACCACCAGTGTGAGCCCTTGGCAGGCAAGCCTACAGGAGCATCCCTCTGTGGCCAGCCACCCCCAAACAGAATTGTCCTGGTGCAATGACACAGCTGCCCAGTGAGGACAGAGACAGGGCATCCAGAGGGGACGGGGTGCTTCTGAGAACAGGCTCAGGGAGGGCCCAACTCAGCTCTTCCAGGCCAGGGGCTCAGCCCTCCACTATTCTCTGCTTGAAGCCAGTGGAGAAGAGCCCCAGAGGGGCTGAAAGGTTGAGGGCAGGAATGAAAAGGCCACTGCGGGCATTCATTCCCTGTCACCAAAGCCCTTGGAAGAGCTCAGCATCGTCAATGCGCCAGAGGTAGCATAGACAGCCCAGACAGCACAGGAGCCAGGGCACGAAGACCAGCCAGGGGCCAACGGCCCCCACACAAGGTGTGGACGGCTTCTGTGCTGGCCAGCTCAGAGAGAAGGGAAGGAGGAGGAGAGGCTGGGAGGACCCCAGCTCTCTTTGCTCCTGACTCTGAACCAAGCAAGGACTGCAGTCTGGAATTAAGAAGGGGTCGATGGTAAGGTCTCCAAGGGGCCGAGTACTGCAAGAACAGGCGCCCAGTGACAGAAAGACCCTGCAAGCATGAGGAAGTCAGCTCTGAGCCTGGACCTTGGAAAAGCAGATGCCCCCAAGCACGGGCACACTCTCCTTCCCCAAGGAGGGTTGGAGGGCCAGGCACATCTGAAGAAGTTCCTGGAGAGAGCTCAGGCACCGCCCAGGGGAGAGAAGAACTGGATGTTGGTGCCCTGTTTCGTTGTCTTCCTTGGCCAGGGCTCCAGGGCTCCACCCCGCGGCAGACCTAGCGTCTGTGACGCCAGCAGAGATTTGCAAAGACTCGCCCCACACCCCAGGCTATGACCCCCAGAAACGTGGCCACAGCGAATGAGCAGAGCTTAAACACAAAGGCCCTGCATCCTGGCCCCAGTAGCTACCATTTGAGGCTCTTCACCAAGGGCCTGGGGAGGCTAAATATCACGGTCTTGCTCACGCCGCACGGGACACGTGTGAAGTCCACAAGTTAACACTGTTGTCCACTTTCACAGCAAACAGATGGAGGCCAAATTCCCAGGAACGCAGCCACCGTGTTGCCCCCGACAACTGGGCTCACAGGACCTCACCTGCCTGCTAGTTTGACATTTTACCAGTGACTTGGATCAAGGCAGGAAAAGAACTGGATTAGTAACCGACGGGAAGCTGGAAGGAACAGTTACAGGGTGGAAGTAAGGAGCAGCTCCCCACCACGCTAACAGCCAGCAGGTGGAAAGGAGCCCACTGGACATGCAGCGCTGAAGGCACGTGTGGATGGGAGTGCTGGAGGGTGAGGCCCCAGCTCTGCCCCCCCCAGAGACCCCTCACAGGGAACCCGCAGAGCAAGCCACGGTGGGTGGCCAGGTTCTCTGCTTGAGACCTCGGCCGGCACACGCCAGGGAAGGGACAGGGGGTTGGGTGGGCCCTGAAAGGAGGTGGGCCTCCCTCCAGACCAGGGTCCGTGTTCGTGACCGCCCGACAACACTAGCCTCCCACATTCTCCTTTGAGTGGCACACATGGAACTCGGGTCTGGAGAACTGGGGACGGGGAAGACTTCTGTGAGTCCTAGTCCCTCAGAGAGACAGGAAGCAGAGTATCCACTGAGCCAGGGCAGCCGGGGAGGAGACACCGGCTGGTCAGGAACGAGACTTCGAGGCCGGGCTGGCTCGGGGCCAGCTCCAGCTCCCCCAGCTGATAACTGCAGCCTCAGGCAAGTTCCTGAGACTCTGGCCTTCATCGTGGCCCCTGCTTCAGAGTCACATGGGTGGCAGGAGTGCCAAGCAGATGCATTTCAAATGGACTTTCGGGACCCCCTTAATTCTGACATACGTCTACAAACCGGCGTGCCGACGGCTGCCTCAGAACCTCTGGGGCCACAAGCAGGCCATGCTCTAAAGGGCACCAGGTGCGCCCACTCCTCTCCCTCAGTTTAGGGTCTCTCTTTGGGTTGAGGGAGGCGTAGGCAGGACAGCCAGGAAGGAGCCGCTCTGGTGCTTCTGGACGGCCGTGGCCCTCAGCTAGCGTAGTGTGCTGTCTCGAGACAGGACCAGCATCTCCACAAACAGACCCCTGAGCAATCTCAAGCTGTGAGGATCAGGTGCCTTTGGGGAGAGCAAGGCAGGGCGGCCTCACGGGTGTTTGTGCCACAGCCGAGACGCTGGTCAGTGCAGCGTATGTCAGAGTCTGTCCTGCGTGCCCCAGGAACTACCCTCCAGCTCCGCCCCTGGAGGCCCCAGGGCAACTCGGGGCATCAGCACACACACGCACACGGGCACATGCAGTCTGACACTGGGAGACCCTGCAGGATCTGGGGAGGCAGTCCCCTTCAGTCTGTGCCCCCTTAGCTCACCTGAGGATCCGATCTGAATTGGAGCTATTCTTGGAAGGGTCTCCTGTTTGCGGCTGTTGCTTCTCGTGAGATTTGGCTAATTTTTCAGCAGCAGCAATGGGACACCCAGACAAACTGGAGAAAAGGCAAAGAGGACGGCTAAGCACTCTCCTCCAGACCCTGCCTTACCAAGCCGGGAACCCTGCAGGCACCCCCCGGAGCCCAGGGAAGGCTGCTGTGTCTCTCACTCTGTCCCCGAGCCCTCCAGGTAGCAGCTGCACAGTTTCTGTTGGGGGAAACTCTAAGCAATGACACACAGAGATGAAGTGTGTCCTCAACACCTTCACAGCTTTGGGCAAAGGCACCTCCCCTAGGCCGGTCTGGGCAACGGGCCTGTCGCTCACCTCCCTGCCCTCCCCTCACTGCAGACCATAGCGGCCCTTGGGACCTGTCTCTGGCTCACGTTTCATCAGCCAACTCGGGGGCCACACAACCTGGGTGCAGACCCTGGAGGCCCAGCTCCCTCCCAGGAAATGACCCAATCTAAGACATCAGGGGAGCAACGTCATCAGTCAGAATTATACTGACCGGCTACGGACGAGGTGACAGTCACAACCCCGCTCAGGAATTTAACCTCTTCTCAGTGAAGTGGCCTCAAAAGCTCTAGCAGCCTTTGCAAGGACACATCCCATCCCAGCCACGCTACCCAAGGCAAGGGAGGGGGATCTGGTCACCTCTGGCTGTGCAAGATGGCAGACAGCCAAACCCTGAGTGCCTCCCGGGAGTCTCGCGTCTACCTGGCCTACGGCACCCACAGTCTAGCCCAGAGCTTGGTCCAGGCCGGTGGAGGCCCGGTATGCCAAGGCTTCCTAAACGTCGCAGGACTCACAACCTGCACCTGGCTTTTCCCAAGGGCAGGAGGCCTCTCTGAAGGGCACGTGCCCATCGCTCCAGCTGTCCTCTGGTCTCTCAAGACCCCCCACCGCACAAGGACCGCACCTCTGAGCGTCCTTCTGATGCCCCACTGAGAGGCCTGCCCTGACCTTGCACCCGTCCCAAGCCGGGGCACACACACGAGGCCCAGCCCACCCCACCACGGCCCTCGCCACACCTGGCTCAAGCTAAGTACCTTCTGTGCGTGTTGCGGTTGCTATTCACATGGCCTTGGCCTGTGCAGCCAGGGGTAGGGCACTTCAACACGTTCTCATGCATAGCCAAGACTGTAAGGGAACCAGAGGGAGGGACACCGTGAGCACCGCCAAGGAAGCTGTAGGAGCCTGCAGCAACTTTGTAGGAGGACAGCAGCTTAGAGCAGCAAGCCAGGATGGCCCGCAAGCCTCAGCCTGGTCAAGCCGTTCTCCCTCCCACTCTGGCCCCCTGCCTCCCTGGGGCAGAAATCAACTTGGCCTCAAACCCTCTGGTTGTTCTGTGATTTGCCTTTGAAATTCACGTTCGCAATCACTGCCTCCAGCCTAGAAGTGAGGACAGGCTCTCTCCTTGTGCCCTTTGGAGCACAGGTGGCTGGCTCTTCCCTTGCAGGCCTCCTGGGGGCCCTGACACGGGTTGCTGTCTCAAGGTAGGTAACTGGGCACATTCCCCATCCCCAGCCTTGTAGGACTCAAGTTTAGGCATCTGGACAGTGCCAATCCAAAGGGACAGGGCCCTGGGTGACCCCTCCTCCATGGGAATGTCATCTAAGCAGCAGAGATGGCCTGAGCCACGCACAGCTACTCACTCTCCGGGGGGATCCTGTCCTTGTGGGGGCAACCCGACAGGCTTCGGTGGTGAGGGTACAACCCTGTGACGTGGCCAGTGCCGTCACAGCCTGGTGTCGGACACTTGATCTCACGCTTCTCAGCTCTTGAGGGATCTAAACACACAAGACGCATCGGTTAGAGAGTAGCCAGAAAGCTGTGTGGCAGGTGGAGAGCGGGGAGGAGGATGGGACAGCCACGGTTCTTCATTCACTCTGTCCAGAGGAGAGCGGCCAGACTGCCCAAGAGCCCAAGAAGGACTGAGGCTGCACAGTTCTGGGGAAACTGGTCCAGCTCAGCCATCCTCAAGGAAAACTGTCCCACAGAGCAGGACATGCAGCATTTTAAAGAGAAGGACCCAGGTGGCAGCTGGCGCCCTCTATCCCTGCTTCCATTGACATTGTGTGAGTCTCGCTGGCCTCCTTGTGTGGGCCATGCCTCCAAGAGCCCCCATGCCTAGAGGTCCAGCCTCTGCACAGAGAGGTGAAAGATAGGGCAAGTTCCTTGCCAGGACATGTCCTTTGGATCTGACAAAATGAGGAGGACAAAGAAGTTAACTTGCCAAAAGCTGCGTGACTATTAAATGCAGAAATTTTAACTCGAATCTCAGTTGCTGACCTCATCTAGCCTCTGTGGGCCAGGAGATGTCACTAGTGGGTGTGGCGGCCAGAAGGGAACACCTGTTGGGACACGGATGATCCCCAGAGCACAGCCCACGTCCCAGAGAAATTCCTATCCTAGGTGGAGCCATCCCCTCTGGGAGAATGCAGAAGTCACATAGCCACACTCAGAACTCCCACCCCAGGCAAGGTGGAAACCCCTGGCTCTGCATCTCTGCGTTCAAATGGGCAGGAAGTTGGGGGTTCACCAACCCAGCGGGCAGGGTCGTCACCAACCCTTCCCCAGCGCCTGCTTCCTGAGCTGCTGATGTCGCCACAAAGACTCTACCCGGGGCTCACGCTGCCTCAGTCCCCCATCTCTCCACTGCCCGGTGCTTCCAGCTCGGCCATCTGCCTCACCCTGAGGCTATGGCCTCTGGGTCCATGCCCTCAACTCTACCCCCGAAAGCAGGTCCCCAGTGTCCATTCCCACAGGTCTGAGTCACTCAAATACCTGGGCCTGGGGCTGTCCCTCTGCCTGTGTCCCCCAGCCATGCCCTCTTCAACAGTGTCCCACCGATGTCTGCCCTGATCTGTGAGTCCCACACAGGCCGCAACACCTGTCCCTAAATTTGTGTCACCTTTACCTGGGTCTCCCTGCATCTGTGTCCCCTCAAGGCCTTGCCAGTCAGAATCTGAGCTCACAAGCAGCTGTCCCCCACATCTGTGCCACCCTGAAAGGGGGTCCCCTTGACAGCTGTCCTCCAGGCTGAAATAATGTCCTCATCTGTGTACCCTCAGCTGTGTCCTCCATATCTGCCCCAAACCTGTCTCGTGTCAGTATCCCCAGAAAATCTGTGCCCTATGTCCCTACCTACCTACCGCCTGGGGTTCCCCAAAGCTCACTCCAGTGTCTCCATGACCCAGATGTGTCCTCCCAGGGTCGGCCTGTGTCTCTCCATGACCAAGGCAGACCCCCCAGCTCAGTGTCCCTCCCACTCTCCTCTCCCCACCTGGAGCTCTGCTCCTGACCCCAGACCACCCTGTGTGAGCAGCATGAACCCATTTTCTCAGTATCAACAGCCGCTCTGTGGTTATGTGTATGTTTGTCCTTTGTCTGCACCTGTCAGCCCTGCCTCCAGCCTGTAAGTGCCTCTGGCCACGCCTCTCACTCAGCCCGCATCTCTGCGCCCCGTGGGCACAGGGGGCTACCATCCCTGGATGGAGGGAGGAAGGGTGGGTGTGCGGGGCCCGGCCGCCAGCCCTACCTTTGCTGCAATAGTTCTTGCGGGCAGCATCCAGGGGCCTCACTGCCTTCCCGGGCTCGCAGGGGCCCTGCTCGGTGGGAGGGCAGCCTGGCTCGCAGACGGCCTGTACCTGCCCCGCCTTCAAGGCGATAGCCTGCTCCAGGAGGCCCAGGTTCCCGCGTGTCATCATGTCATACATCTCCGACTCGTCCGTGACCGCAGACTTCTGGGAGCGCGAGTCTTCGTCCTTGCCGTCATCAGAGCGCACCTCCACTATAACAGAGTACTCGGGCTTGGGGCTGGGAGACGCCGGATGCCGGAGTTCAGGGGCCTTCTGGGTGGGGGCAAGGGGGGCATCCTCCTGGCAGAGGACATCAGGAGCGGCTACCTCCTCTTCCTCCTCTTCCTCCTCCTCCTCCTCCTCCTCCTCTTCCTCCTCCTCCTCCTCTTCCTCCTCCTCCTCCTCTTCCTCCTCTTCCTCCTCTTCCTCCTCCTCTTCCTCCTCCTCCTCTTCCTCCTCCTCCTCCTCTTCTTCCTCCTCGTTACCCAGGGCGACTTTCATCTTGCTGGACTCCTCGCTGGCCACACCCTCCACGGACTGGGGACAGAGCTCCTGGGAGTGCTCCTTGGTGCCTCCCACGACTTCCTCGGTACCGTCTGGCCGGAGGAACACGTCCTTCTCCCCCTCGTCACTGGTGGCCCCTTCCTCAGCCTCCTCCTGAACCAGGTGCACGACACCAGGGCCCGGCTTGGCCACCTGGCCCAGGTCCTCCCCAACTAGGGTCTCTACAGCGATTTGGCCCAGGTTTAGGAGAGAAGTGGCAATGATTTCCTGGTAGCTGCTGTAGTTGCCCTTGGCGGGGCCTGCGGAGCTGCCGATGGGCTTGGATCCGAAGTGGGACTTGACGGGGCTCCTTCCTGCACAGAATCAGAAACGTGCGGGATGAGCACAGGAACACCCTGCCCCACACGGCCTGGCGAACACGAAACCCCCAGTAAGAGGAGTGTGGTCGTTGTGCCAGCCCCTCCACCTGGACCTTGGAGAACTTATTTTAGGAGGAGAAGCTGAGAAACACTCTGATACTTGTGATTAATGGTCCTCCCCTTCACAGCTACTTTCTCAAATCAGGTAAACCTGAATTTCACAAAATGGAAATTAAAGAATACAACAGATTTTAAAAATCGCTTCACAAACACAAAGCAGAAACCGAACAGAGGTTTCTAAAAGACACAAATTTAGGGGCACCTGGGTGGCACAGCGGTTGAGCGTCTGCCTTCAGCTCAGGGCGTGATCCTGGCGTTGCGGGATCGAGCCCCACGTCAGGCTCCTCCGCTGTGAGCCTGCTTCTTTCTCTCCCACTCCCCCTGCTTGTGTTCCCTCTCTCGCTGGCTGTCTCTATGTCTGTCGAATAAATAAATAAAATCTTTTAAAAATAAAATAAAATAAAATAAAATAAAAGACACAAACTTAGACCCCTCAGCTGCCGTGACTGGGCTGTGGTGTTTGCTCAGCACACACAGGCCCTGTGGGACGGTCGACAGGGGTATCCAGGGTGCAGGAGCTGGCCCTGACATCCCCCATTCCAGGAGGGAGCCCGCCAGGGCTGGTGCCCAAACCCCAAACTCTGTCCTCTGTAAGAAAAGCAGGCAAGCTAGTCCTTTCTCCCTAGAGCCCATGGGGCCGCACGCCACTTCAAGCACAACAAGAGACCCCCCAGGAGGGAGGCAAGTGTGAGGACTCTCCCTAAGGATAGGCTCCAAACTAAAATAAAAATCCATCTCAGACCCTGCAAGGTCAGAAGACACAAGCACCTTGGGGGGTCCTGGGGGGTTGGGACCCCAGGTCTCAGTCCCACCCCCAGGACTCTGAAGTCTGCCAGACTGGGGGGCAAATGGACACTTCCCTCCAGAACCTGGGGTCACCTTCACACCAGCATTTGCCAAAGTCTGGCTGCCCCCCCAGGGAAGAAAGTGCAGCAGGGAATCCCTTGGGTTCCACATCCCGCCCCAGTCTCACCTGATGCCAAGTAGACCCCCTCACCCCCACCCCCAGCTGCTATTCCCTGGGGCCAAGTGGGGGGAGGGTCTGTCTGAGACCCCCCCACACACACACCGACACACAGCCCATGTCCATCTGTCCATCCATCTCCCCCATGCGCACAGACACACACCCGCACTCACACACACAGTGCTCACAGAGACGTGCCCACAGGCCCCTCAAACGCCCTGTACCAGCCCCTCTCCAGGAAGCCCCAACAAATGTCAGGACAAGACCTCGCTTGTTCTCAGGAAGGGCTTCCTTGGCGGCCCTTTCACTGACGCGGAGTGGGGCCCCCTCCCCACTCACAGGCTGCGATTCTCCGGGGCCACACTAAGCGCCCTTTATTTCGGGGGAAAAAGAGCCACAAAGCACCTTCAGCTGGCTCAGGACGATGAATCCCCTCCTGTCCTGACATTTCAGCCTCGTCCTCCTCCAGAGTTCCTTCCGATTCATCTGAAACAGAGGCGTCCTTCACCTCGGCGTCCTCGCTGCCGTCGGTGTCCACGCTGTAGCCCTCGTCCAGAGCCAGCTTCAGGGGGTGGGACTTCCGCGTGGACGCCAGGTGCTCGGCCTGGGCCCCCTCCAGCTTCCTCTTCTTGGCCAGAGGGCAGCTCTGCAGACTGGGAGGAAGGGGACCAGGGCCACGCCGTCAACACTCCCTGGGGTCCCCCACCCACTCTTCACCCTCACACCCTCCTGTTGTGAAAGCTCTTCCACATCTCATCACTCTCCCTCCGTCAGAAGCCCCACATTCACGACAGGCAGATTGACGTGCTTACAATTTTACATCAATTGTCCACATCAAAAACTCGTGATGTGCTTTAAATTGCACTTCGTTCTTCTCTAAGACCTAACTTCAGTGGCCCTGTCCACACCACTCCCCCTGTGGCAAAGAGGAGGGCACTGGCCCTCTGTCAGACCCAGCCCACCTCCTCCCATCAAGCAGGTCATCAGGACGCCCTACACCCTTCCTTCTCCACCTCCAGACCCTGCACACCCTCACCCGCCCGCAGTCGAGACACCGGGGGCAGCTCAATGGGGTCACCCCGAGGCATGGCAGGTCTGCTCTGAGCTCTCCCCCGTGGACTCATCCAGCCTCACAGTCCCCAAGAGAGAGACCGCGGCATGACACGCCCTGGCCCTGTTGGCCCCAGCAGCCGCAGGCAGAGATGGAAGGTTCTAAGTCTACAGCAGGGCCCAGAAAGGGAGAGGGGCTCCAACACCCCGCAGCCCAACCTCTCTCCCAGGAACCTCCTTACCTGCGGTGCCTGGAGTACTTGCCCCGGATGTGCCCTGAGCCGGTGCATCCTGGGGTGGGGCAGCTGGGGGGAGACAAGCAGGGGTGGTCACTTGGGGGAAGGACCCGCCCAACCCAGACCCTCACTCTGGGCAGTGGGAGATTGTCTCCAAAGAGTGCATCTCAGAATGGCTGCTTGCAGTTGGCTGAAAATTAATGAAATAACTCACCCCATTTAAATAAACGAATGGCTCATTACAATTTTATGTGTGTTTAATTAAAGATCTGTATGTATGAGATCAAGACTTCCAATATCAGTGTCTCCTAGACGGCTTCTTTTTCTGTGGATAAGTCTTTCCCACTGCCAGCAAACTGCCACCAGGCTTCCAAGCAGCTGGGAAACAGGACACTCTGTGGAGCCCCAGAGCCAGCACCTGAGGCTGGCCCCAGGACAAAGCAGGCCATCGCTGGTGCTCTGGGGCCGCAGCCCCCACAGGCACACGCCTGGCCTGGCGGACTGAGCAGCTGCCTCCAGGCGGGACCCGCTCAATGTAAACACGCAGGCCTGGCCCCAACGACAACCCACCTAGAACAGGCAGCCTGGTGCAGGGAGGTGAGGCCAGGAGGGCTGATGACCCAGGGGCTACCCATAGATGTGGGGAAGGGAGCTGCTGGGCCTCATGCACCCTGTGTGCCAGCTAGTGCATGGGGATGAAGGCAAGGCCCCCAGGAGTTCCTCACCCTCCACTATCATCTGTCTCCTCACTGAACCAAACCACAGAAAGCTCTGGAAGCTTCTGATCATGGGCACAGGGCAGGCCACCCAACCCACTTCTCCTGGAGTCAGCTCCATGCAAGGCCAGGGCCCTGTAGGCTGCGAGGCATGACCACAGACCACAGACATCAAGAAGCAGGCATCACCCCCTCTTCCGGAGTGGCAAGCTAATGCCCACAGAAATGGCAGAACGCCTGGGTGGTCGCCCAGAGGAGGCTGTGCCCAAGCCCCTCCTGGGAGTGGCCGTCCCAAGGTGCCCAAGATGGGAAGACCTTGTTTTTCCAGATTCTGTAAGGGAAGAACAGGGTGGACCCCAGAAGGCACATGGCCCTAGACCTCTGTCTAGACATGCCTGGTGGTCTCTAATTTGATTGATCAGGGGCCTGACTGCAATGCACTGTGGGGCTCATCTGACCATGCAGGTCACAATGAGAGATGGGTCAGGGAGAAACAGAACCGTCGATGGAGGCAGAGCCCCACCCACCCTGAGCTCAGCAGCAGCTTTCGGGGGGAGCGGCGGTCTCCCTGCAGCCCTACAGGCTGGGGCCACCATGGCTGAACTCAGGGCTGGTTTTCAAGAGTTCACAAGGAAGAAAGGAAAGGAGGAAGGGAAGAGAGAAAAGAAAGGGAGGGAAGGAGGGGGGAGAGAGGACAGGGGAGAGGGAGGGAAGACATGCCACATTTTATTGTGGATTTCCCTTCCAGACAGACAGGACTTACTCCTGCACCCGGCCTGTCTATTCTAAAATCTATGCCCCATACTTGCTTTCTCTCTCTCAAGAGCTAGCTTTGAGACTTTTCACAAAAGGTCCTTGTTACCAGGGATTTGAAGCTGAGGTCCCAATTAGCCGATTAATCACTGAGTTAATCAGGCAATTACGGGACAGCTGCTGTGAAGTCCTGTAGGCCACTGGCCCTGCCCCCAGACACGTCACCAGCTCCGAGCCACACCTCCAGCCCCCAGTTCACAAGAGTCCTGGCCTCTAGTCCAGGGGGCAGCAGCCCAGGCTGCGAACCCACATGTCTGGAGCAGGTGAGGACCACTGCGAGAGAAGAAGCGGGAGCCCTTGCACTCCTCCCCATGCAGCGGCGACCGGAGACCTGGCCGAAGCCCAGCAGCTGCTTGCAAGCAGCCTGTGCCACACGGTTCGCACCGTTTCCCCTACAAGCACCCCCAGGGTGGCATCACTGGTGCCATCACGGTGCTCAGGGCCAGAGTGAAGAAGCAGCACCAGCTCCAGGCCTCGGGAGCCTCTTCCCAGCCTGAGGAATGAGGCAGATGCAGCCCAACCTTCTCCTTGAACTCCCCGGTGCGGTTCCCTGAGTGTGGCAGAGACAGGAAGATAGGCAGGGAGGCTTACAGAGGGCTGCTCACAGTCAGCACTGAGCAGGGTCCTGGTGACCATAAACAATAGGTGTCAAGGAAAGTCAAGGCCAAGGCCACGAAGAACCAAGTCCCACCCGGAGCCCAGCACTCAGCTACCAGCCCTCAAAGGGACTGGCTTCCTTCCAGCCCCCGGAAGCAGGAGGAAGAGCCCGCCCCCTAGGCAGGAGCTGGCCACTGACTCAGAGGAGGCCCTCAGGTGAGGTCACGTGGGCTGGGAGGGAACCCGGATGCAGGTGTGACAGATAGACAACTCTCCTCGGACTTGGAAGCAGCCCTGAGGATGCTCCGGAAGGGGTCCGGCGGCTTGCGTCTGTGAAGGGGCAGGTGCCTCACCTTTCCACCGGCCAACACCTCCAACAGAGCCACCCCAAGGTTGTGTGGCAGCGGATGGGTCCAGACTAAGATACAAATGGAAGTGTCTACCGGTTCTTCACTGATGCAAGGGAGAACCCGTCAAGTCCGTTTGCTTTCTCGTGGGCACTCAGTGTTCAGTCCAGGGCCCAGAGAAGCAACGTGGGCTCCAGGGGTGGGGGAAGGCACTCAGAGCCCTGACTCAGCTCAGCTCCTAAGAACCGCCGTGCCACCACCCTGAGAGCAAGCAGCTTCCTGGGAGCCTGCTCTTCCTGGGAAGAGACACACTGGGGCAGGGGAAAGTGGTCGAGTTCTGGGACAGGGAGGCACCCATCCCTCATCTGTGGAGAAGTCTCACAGTAGAGCTTCACCCTAACTCAGCTCTTGCTTCCAGTGACCCTGCATGAGTTTATCTAACATCATGCCGTCCTGCTCCAGGTCGTGATCTCCCTGCACTGGCGCCCACTGTAAGCCTCACCAGGTCGGGGCAGAGCGCTGGTGAGCTGGGGAAGACGTCCGGGCCGGCACTGTCTGCCCATTCGCACGGCATGAAGGTGCCCGTGGGGCTGACGTGCACAGTTAAGGAGCGAGAGCCGTGAGGGTGCCACAGATCACAGCTCCGGGCGTAGCTCACGGCCAGCGAGCGGTGGGGACGCAGCGTGACCGGCACCTTCCAGGAAGAGCGTGTGCGACGCTTAGGCACGCCCACTCCACTCGACGGCAAGCAGCCATTCCCTGAAACTTGAGGAACCGTCAGAGACGCTGCTGCTAAAACTTAGACGTCAATGCGCTCGTCCCCAGTTTCTCCACTAAAAACTGTTACCAGTCTCACTATCACTGCGGAAGTAGGTTGGAACCACACGGTTAATGAAGGTGCTCACAGACCCCTCTCGTGGCCGAGTCCCCTCTGAGACTATTTCAAAACATTCTACCTTCAGAGTCATTTTTGCTTCTGCTGTTTCAGAATTATGCGAGAAAGCTCTTTGGATCTGCCTTTGCAAGTTCCTCCATAACTTTATCTGTTGCCAAAATTAATTGCTGTTTCCCAAACCCAGAGCTTCCTCGAGTCCTCTGCCTCCTTCCCTTCACTGTCCTGAAGATGTCCTCTGGGGAGCATCACATGCCCAAGGGAAGTGGAGCCTCCTCCTGGAAACCTTCTCTCCCTCGGGTGCCCCTGGCCCCTTTGAGCTCCACCGGCCTGGTCTGGCGGCCTTTCCACCCTAACCCTCTCACCCTGTGACCTGGGCTGGGGCTTTGAGTGGTGCAGCATGGGATCCAACTCTTCTGGTCAAACGCTAACCTTCTGAGACTCGGTTTCCCCACTTCACGAACGGGGTGATAATAGCACCAGGCAGCGCCTCCTGAGAGCAAAACGAGGCTGTGCGGCCATCGCAGAGCCCGTCACAAGCCAGGGCCTCCAACCTCCCTCCAGCCCCTTCCCTTGCAGCCTCAAAGGTCTGAGGGACGCTGGGACACTCCGGGGTCCTCTTGTTGTCCTGATTGGCAAAAGCCAGCCATCAATAACTCTGATGAAGAACGAGGTGGCCCCGGCCCCAGACTTGTTCAATTTGGTGCAAATCTTTCCCCCTAAGAATTAGGAAGCGCCGAAGCTCTGGACACGTGCAGTGACGTGGAAAGGGCTGCTCCAGGCTGGGGGCAGAGGGGGCAGGGAAGGAACGGCGCAGGCCCTAAGATACTGGAATGGTCTGCACATCCCCAGCCGGGAGTCCAGAAGCTCACAGAAGCCCCATTGAGGTGTGGTGGTCGCCTTTGGCCCTCCACATGGGCAGAGCGCCTCACCAAGGCAGCCCTCGCCAGCCATCTCTGGGGGCCTGGGGGCTGAGGGCTCTGTGGTGTGCTCTATGGGAAAGAGGGTGGGCCTGGAGCCCTTCCATCCGCCAAGGACAAACCTCTGCAGGTAGCCTCGGCTGCAGTCCAAGCCTAGCTTCGTCTCGTGGGGAATTTGTGACCATTAAAGGGGGCCTCTGATGCCTACCTGACACGCTGGGACCCTCCACGAGCACCACTTCCCTCTCATCTTTCCTGTTAGAGCCAGAATACACTGGCAGTACCCCTCCTCAGAAAACAGGGGGCTCTGGGGCTGGTTTTCCTTGTCTGTTACTGGACATCATCAGCACCGTCTAAGCAATACTGCACCAAGAACCCAGGCCCAGAGAGTCTGAGGTTCAAAGGTTGTGTGGGTGGTTCTGGGACAGCCCTGACACACAGGCCTGGGTGGGCTTTCTGTCTGGCCATCCCCCTGCTCCAATCCCTGGGGCCAATGCCAGAACAGAAGCCAGCAGGTGAGGGCAAGTCAACCTGGCCCCTCCTGCTTGGACCCAGCAAACCCTTGCAGTGGGCTGTCCTCCCTTTCTCCTCAATGTGCTCATCCCTGGTGAGCCATGACCTAGAATATGGAAAGTCACAGAGCTCAGCCATTGCAAGATCACCAACACACCAACCACTGTCTGCATCTGGAGCCCGTGGATGACTTGGGACCTGGACAGCCCATTCCCTCATCTCTGGCCAAACGGGGCCTCCGGCCACCAGACACAGAAGCCTTTGTGAGAGCCCCCTAATACAGCACCTTGTTGCTGGCTGGGGACCATGGTGACAGGCAGGTCCTGCACATCTGTGCCCCTGTCTCAAGGCTGGCTGCATGGTGGGGCCGGGACAGAGGTGGGAGAGGTCAGAGTCAAGGTAAAGACAGTGGGACTCACAGCAAGGAGGAAAGGGGTTCAGGAGTGCGGTTGGGCAATCCGAAGTGCCCCATGCGGGACATTGGGGTGTTCAGGGTCACAGGCATGCGCAATGCTGGGTGCTAGCAGAAAGCCTTTCTTACCTGAGGTCAGCACCTGTAGGCTCTGGGGGCACTGGGTGAGAGAAAGAGAGAAATGGAAACACATGTGGGAGTCCGAACAGAAAAGGCACATTGCCCTCATGGCACAAATGGAAAAAAAGTGGAGGCAATCCCAGTGAGAACTGAACCCCTCCTTTCCTGACCTCCTGGAATGTCCTGCAGGGCCCAGCGGAGTGAGCTGCCACCTCTCCCCTGATGCTTGCACCAGACTCTCCCCCAGAGAGGCTGGTGGTTTTCAGAGTGAATCAGGCGCCCCCACCTAACACCAGCTCTCTGGGCCTTCAGAGCCAGGACAGTATCTCTTTCTCTAATTGTAGCTGGAAGTCAGCTTCTGACAGGAAACTTGACCCAGCAGATAAAGCTGGACAGAGAGAACAGATGGGCCAAGCGGCTGGTCCCTAGCAATGGGGCCACTGGGGGCAAAAATGCTCGGGGTCCAACTGGGCAGCTCACCTGAGAAGCTCAGAGCTCTGGCCACCCACACATGGGACATGCAACCCTGGCCCAGCATGTGCTTACGGTGTCAGGGAGGTGAGCCGGCCAACGGGCCCTGCCCACTGCCCGCTGCCGGTTCAATCTGACAAGCTCCCAATGCCCTCCAGCACCAAGACTGACATCCTGGGAGGGCAGGAGGCTGGGACAGAAGCCTGGCAGCATTTCAACTCTAAACAGAAAGGTGTCCTGGCTGAGCTTTGCCTTCCCTACTCTGTGCAGCCGTCTGCCTCCTCACCTCCACCCCAGGCAGATTTGTCTGGACCCCACAGCACACTCTCAGGCGCCACACACCATGGACCCCAAGGGCCCAGCATAAGGGGAGGAGCGTCCCAGAGCCTGGTCATCACTGTGAGTTTCTGCTTTCCTGAGCAACGTGACATTTGCTGCTTTCGGACCTGGGACTCACAGCCAGACCCGGCTGAGAGGGGGCGGCACTCACCTCGGAGGGCCTTGGAGCGCGTGCGAGCCCGCTTATCCTCATTTTCTAAGCTCATCTGCAAGCAAAAACAACTGTGATGTTAACGGAGGCCAAGCACAGAACCACCCCCGGAGGGCTGCGCGGGGCCTCCAGCCGTGGTCTCTCTCCAGCTGTGCTGGGCACGGTGAATCTGTGACACAGAAGGGGGTGGGCTCGCAGGAGGGGAAGACCTGAAACCCGGGGCAACAGGCTGGGGGAGGTGCTTCAGTGGGGAAACCACGCTCCGGCCCTGCTCTCAGCCCTCCCGCTGCCCCCAGGTTCCCACCCCCTAAGGAACCTCAAGCAGGAGCCCCACCCCACCTGCCGGACCCTCATGGATGGTAGGGGTCCCGGCCCACGGTCTCCTGGCAAGGCTGAGGGGCACCACCCACTGATCACGTGGGGTGCGAACTGCTCAGGCTTTATGGCCAGCCACCCCCTGGGCCCCAGAGCCCAGCTTCCCATCGCAGTGAGTGCCCCACCACGCTAGAATCATCCTTTAGAAACAGACGGATGGGACCAGAACGGGCCTCCACAAAGGTTCCAGAAAATGAATGACTTCGATTTCTACCATGTACAACCCTGGAGAGAGCCCAGGGACAGGCGGCCTGAGCCGACCAGACCGTCCCTAACACAAGACGGGATGTGCTTACTGAGTGTGTGTTCCCAGAGGTGGGGCACTACGACCCCGTGGGAACGGAGAGCAAGTCAGGCATAGTGCTTTCAGTGTCCTAACAGCCACATTACACATGTAACAGGACACACGACATGGATTTTAATACTAACCTTCACCTAGCCCAATCTACCCAAAACATTATCATTTCAACAGTAATCAGCAGAAAACACTGTGAGTGGGATGCTGTTTTGTACAAACTTACAGAGACCTTGCATGTCTCCTGGACTCACAGCACATCTGAGTGTGGCTGGCCACATGCCACGGGCCCATGGCCACTGTGCTGGACAGCATGGCCCTAGACTTGGGAAGCAGTCTCAAGTGGGAGCCAGCTTCAGGCAAGAATGCAGGCCCAGGGGCCATCTGGACAGGACCCACGGGCCACCCTCCCAGGGACATTGCTTCTCCCAGGACAGGGTGAGTGGGGCCCCCTGAGGGGGACAGGGCACCCCACACAGTGCAGACCCCTCACATCCTCTGGCCACCCAACCTGAGCCCATCGCTGTACCCCCACATTCCCTGCCCCTGACCAACTTCCATGGACCAACACTGTCCACAAAGTCCTGTGAGGGAGTCAAGGAAGAGCCCTCAGGAGGGTGAAGCCTGGGGACAATGGTGACAGAGAAGCCCGAGGAGGGGATGCCCCTTGGAGCTACAGGTCATCACATAGAATCTTGGGCCTATGTCACCCATAACAAATCTGGGCAGATAGGCCATGAAGAGGTAGGAGGTAGGTGGGACCCCTGAAGCGCTCCTTGTCTCTGAGGCCAGGTGGGGAGGGGCCTCTGTCAGGGTGTGTCCCATGAGTCCCATGAGCCCACAAGGCTCACCACCGGTCCCTGTGGTCAGGAAGGGGAGGGAGCAACTCCACCTGTCCCAGGCCATAACCAAGGCTGTCAAAGACAAGGCCAGATGGCAGGAGAACGGAAGGAAGGGCGACAGAAGTGGGCTTTAGAGCCTGGAGACCTGCAAGAAAGCCTGAGCTCTGAGGTGCAGAAGACCCTCCAAGGAGGGGAAGGGAATCCCCCCAGTTAGGAAGACGGAACTTGCAAAGTGAACCTCCCCACAGGCGGCACTAACATACAACAATTTATATGATTTGTTAGGGAAGAAAAATCAAAACCTGGGGTAGATCGTGCAACCTGCCCACCCCGGGCTGCAGAGCCCGCGTCAGGAGCCGTGCGTCTATTACAGCCTTCCAATGGCACGGAAGACAATTACTATAATCTCTATTTTTAAAGCAGAGGTTCCCCGTGGACCAATGACTCACATTTAAAGTGAAGAGAGGAGCAGGTGTCAAAGGGACTTCATTACATTTATGAGCCTTCAAATGTCATCTGCGCGGAGCCCAAGCGCAGGGCCTTCCCATGTAGGCCGCACAATGGAGCTAATGCGTCTGATTGCCGGCGCCTGCTTTCAGCTGAAATGCAATCTACAGCTCTTTTTTTTTTTTTTTTGTCAGTTTTCCCAAGGAAATTGGCAATCATTCTGCTAGGTTAAAGCGTGCCTTGGCAATTTGGATTTCCTGCAGATAAATTATTCAAAGAGCAGAGAATAGAGAGGGTTGCAGGGATGCGTAATGGGCGCTGCTTGCAAACTGCGAGCTCCCGTTGATGAAGCTAACAGCTGTGACATTCATTTTGCCGAGCACCTTTCCATTCGCAATTTATCTGCATCAAATGGTCAATAAGTGAGAAGTTCTCTTCAGTGCATGTAGCTTTGATTTTAAAAGGGAAAAAAAAAAAGAAAACCTCAACCACAGGAGGAAAAACGGGTTAGCTCTTTAATATGAGAATGAATCTGTGAGAGGATGACGTGGGACATCAACAACGGACAGGGAGACTTTGATTTCTGGGCTGCTTGAAAGGAGCAGTGGTGGCTGCCTCGCAAGCGTCTGGGCAAAGCTGTGATAAAACCAGCCCCGCTGCATCTCCGATTTCCGTTGTCTTCCTTCCCAGAGAGCTGGAAATTCTTCAGAGGCGGGTTCTCTGCTGGCCTCCCTCCCTGGGCTGTAGATGGAGAACCAAAGCCCATACAGCCCAGCACCCCTGGGCTCATGCTCCTACTTGGCTTCCTGGCAGCCCCCCAGGGCCTTCTGTCCCTCACCACACAAAGACAGGCCACTCATTGGTCCAAAGACCAGACATGTCCCAATGTTTCACCGATTTATTTTTAAGAACCCTTCTCTTGTTCCAAGCACAAGTCAATCACGTCTCTGTTTTTGTACAGCCCAGAAATAACTGAATGGCCTCTTACCTGGAAGGTGAAAAGGCCCCCTTGTCACAGCCAAGCCAACCTCAATCCCCCCCTCACTAGGGGACAGTGATCTTTCTCGAGAACATCGTCTGCACTCTGCCTCTTTGAGCCACCCTCATTCTGCCACCAGGACCATGTCTTACAGCTTCCCTGTGCTCCTTAAACCATCACTCCACCGTAATTAATATTTCAATAGGAAAACTATGGGGAGGAGAATCATTTACAAATGCAGATACATCCTGTTTTGCCACATCCATTAACCAGAGAGAATTGTCTCTTCACCCTTCCTTTTAACTTACTTTGTTAGTGCCGTATAATGGGTCTCACTCAAGAAGGTGTTACTATTTTGTTCCGTTTTGTATTTTTTTATAAAGTCAGGATTCATCACATAAGCTCTTTTTAAATCTAAACGGTTCTCACAACATCATTCTACAAAGACCCTTTTCAGACCTATCTGCGTAGCACCTTTACCAGAACTGAGTTCCCTAAGTTGGACATTTACAAACTTGGGGACCAAAAAAAGCAAATGCAGTAATCATGCAGCCTTGAAACCACAGATTTGTCTGGATTCTCAGAAACGCACTCAGAAACCAGCCACACAGCCAGGAAGAAAGCACAGAGGATAGACTACCAATGTCCAAGAAAGTCCAGTCCGAGATTTTTCACGAGGTGTGCAATGAGGCCCAACAGACTTTGTGCCAATCTTTGCCTTTACCTTCAGAGTCCAGGTCTCTCCCTGACCCCCTGCCCACCCCCAAGTTCAGGAACATCCGTGGTGGTCTCTGGAGGGACCCTCCCCCCTCGCACATCCTCCCTCTCTCCCTCTCTCACATCTTGACTCTTCCCAGGCTCTCACAACTCCTCTCCAGCCTATGCCGTGTCCCTGCTCTTCTGCATGGACGGCTAAGGGTGGGACGAAGAATGGAATTCATGCTGAAGCTGTCCTGCCTCGGCAGCCCCTGTCCTGGCAGGAGCCATGCCTGCCTCAGCAGCCAGGTGGCAGGGTCCCTACCCCAAGGGAGAGCTCAGGAGGGAGGGGCCTGTTCAGACCTGGGATCCTGGGTGGGAGCGGGGAGGCTCAGGGAGTCAGTGAGGACCTGAGGGTCTTAGGGGTGATGGCCTCAGGCTGAGAGGTGCTCTAGTCCTGGGAAGCAGGAAACATCCCTGAGTGTCCTCTCAAAAGTCAGGCCTGTGCCTCCTGTTTCCCACCGCCACGCCCCCGGCCTCCATTCTGTGCCTGTTCATTTCCCTCGAGGTCCTCATCTCAACGTGCAACGAGCTCATCCATTCACGTTTTCAAGGTCACTGCCTCTCCTACGGGGCTTCGTTCACTGCTCAGCCCATATTATGTAAGGAGGGACAGACAGACGAACAGAGAGAGATGGCCATACTTGGAAATAACTCTGAGAGCCTGGACCTGGGGAATACGGACAGGAGCAGTCAGAAGAGGCTGAGCACATACCAAAGCCTGAAGCTGGGCAGGGGCTCCAGACTTCCTGACCCTGGGGGACATTCCTCCCAGCCCTGGGCTGGAGGAGGAGACAGGTTTGTGTTCCAGTTTATTTAGAATGTGTTCCACGAACCTAGGACCGTTTTTTAAATCCACAAGATTTTATGGATTATAGTGTCCCTGTGGGCGGGTTTCGGTGTTTTCCCTCCTGGAAAACCTAGACAAAGAGAGGGGGGCATCCACTGACTCCCAGGAGACCACAGGCAAACCTGCCTAGAAGGAAGGGGTGACGTGGGATGAGGAGGGCAGAGGGACATAGCAGGAGTCGCAGGGAACCGGCTGTCCCCCACCCTATTGGCTGCAACAACATCTGCCAGTGTCCCCTTTCTCCGGGGGCGGGAGGCAGTGGGGGAGGGGCAGCAATCTGGGTGCACACAGCCAAGAGCAATGCCAGCTCACACACCACCACCAGGAAGCCCTTCCAGCAGACCCACATTCCCACCATTGAAGGATTTAGGAGCAGCATCAAATATGTTCCTTGCTGCTTCTCCCCACCAAGCACTGCAGTGGAACCCTTCAGAGCCCCCATCCCCAGTCCCACAGGCTGCCTGCCTGCCCACCCTCCCTGGCTCCCCGTTCTTTTGAGCACATACCTGTATGCGGACCAAGGGTCAGCCCGAAGAGCAGCCTTCTTCTTCGAAGAGGGACACGTTCTACTACCTCAGGACCCCTGTGCACACATTCAGCTTTCCATTCTCTGATCCTCAAGGCTAAACCGCGTGCCCACAGCCCTGCCTCCCCACCAGAGCCATCACTGCACCCCTGGGTCCCTTGAAATGATAGTTCTGTCCCCCTTTGGGGGGCGTCCCACTGTGTCTCTGAAATTTTGCTGACATTCCACCCATTGTTCAACCTACTGGCAGCTGAATAGAGCAAGCTTCTCCTTGGTTTCTAGAAAGGACACCCCAGGGAGCATTATTTAACGCATGTCTTGGGAGCAGTTTTCCTAACATCTCTGAGCAGGGGATTGGGGCTCACTCCAACCCACAAATTAAAAATTATAGTTACATGGAGACAAACAAACAAACAAGAAGTCCCAGATTCTGAACTCAGGAGAACAGACTGGTGGCCGCCAGAGGGAACGTGGGTGGGGGATGGGTGAAACAGGTGTTGGGGATGAAGAGCACACACATTGTGATGAACCCTGAGTCATGTATAGAATCACTGAATCGCTATATTGTACACCTGAAACTAATATAACGCTGTATGTTAATTGTGCTGGAAATTAAAAATACATTAATTCATTAGATTATAGCTATAAGGGCACCTGGGTGGCTCAGTCAGTTGAGCATCCGACTCTTGGTATCAGCTCAGGTCATGGTCTCGGGGTCCTGGGATCGAGCCCTGAGTCGGGCTCTGTGCTCAGAGGGGAGTCTGTGGAGGATTCTCTCTCTCTCTCTGCCCCGCCCCCCACTTGCAAGCACTCTCTCCCTCTCTCTCCCTCTCTCTCCCTCCCTCAAATAAATAAATAAATCTTTCGTAAAAATTACAGCCCTGTAGTAGACACCCTGATAAAGCAGCTATGTGTGGGTCCATCTGTTTAAAACTCTAACATAAAAGGAATTTCTATCTACTCAAGGGTAGAAATCTAGGGACACCCAGTGAAGCAGGCCAGAAAGGTCATGCAGAGTGGTACCCCTCCCTTGTCAGGAAGAAGGACTGGTAGACTCCCACACAATCAGCCTTCTCCTGGATTCATATCCAAGTTCTCCATTGAATATTATGTGATTGGAGCCTAAATGTTTCATTCTTAAGGTCAAAAAGTGCGTTAAGGACTTACCATCAATGCCTACTCCTGTTTTCCTTAAGTTAAAAACTAAAAATACACAGCTCAATGCCCAGCACTTTCCCCAAACACACAGCACCTCCTAACAGCCCCTTCTCAACCCAGCTCTGAGCTGTCCACACGCCTAGTGCTGAACCCAGAGGCAGGCGGCAGGCACTGAGCACTGTGCTCCCGCCCGCCACCCTCCAGACACGGAGGTCCACATCACCCACCCCCATATGAAGTCAGTCACCCCGGCTGTGTGATACTCTGCTCTCCTGTGGCCACCACTGCCCCCCTGCTTCGGCCTCCCCTAGCCCGCTCAGTGAGCACATACCACCTGGGCCAGCCCCTTAGCCCTTCTGAAAACCCACCCTGTCTGTCAAAGGCACATCCTCCCTCCTTCTCTGTCCTCTTAGCTTCTCTGCTTAGAACAGTAAATCAGGCCCTATCTACCCAAACTAGAGGGAAGACTCTGTAATGGAGAAGTTGTTGCTGGGAAAGACTGACCACAGGCCACCAGGCTGCTCACAGCAGGCCCTGAACCCTCTGAGCTTCTCAGCCGGCGCTGTCCATCCCACACCTCCAAGATCTGTCCAGACATGTCATCCAAAGCCCCTGACCTCAGGTAACTCTTTCAGTCACAAAATGTCTGTTTGAATGTTCAGCACTGGGAAGAGATGAGTGAGGCATTCACCCAGGTGCAAATTTAAGGTGGGAAACAAAAATTCAGGGATGGTGGGGCGCCTGGGTGGCACAGTGGTTAAGTGTCTGCCTTCGGCTCAGGGCGTGATCCCGGCGTTATGGGATCGAGCCCCACATCAGGCTCCTCTGCTATGAGCCTGCTTCTTCCTCTCCCACTCCCCCTGCTTGTGTTCCCTCTCTCGCTGCCTGTCTCTATCTCTGTTGAATAAATAAATAAAATCTTTAAAAATAAAAAAAAAATTCAGGGATGGAGATAATGGTTTAATGTGATATTTCAAAATATCAAAATTAATGCCAAAAATCCATGATGAACAAAATGCCCAAAATTTAAATAAAGATAGTTTCGGTACTACCAACTTTTCCTTTTGCCTCAGGCTCCAGCATGGCAGAACACTGACAAGCCTACAGGAATAAAAGTGGGAGTGGAGGAACTTAGCAAGGTGCCAGGAGAGACCCATTAAGAAGTATATTCTAGTCACCAGGTTCAAAGGAAACTACTAACATCCTCAAATAAACTTGCTGCTTCAACCTTTCTAGCCCTTCCCATCCATACCCTGGGCCATCACATCTTGGGGGCCATGCCCTGCCTCACAGCTTGGATCCTTGATGGGGACCATCTCCATGTGAAAAAAATGAGAGACTGGAGTCTGAGGTCCAGAAAGGAATACCCAAAGGCCTGTTGTCCCCTCTACTTCCACCTCTGAGAGTCACCAGCCCCTGGGAAGCCGGCGTCACCCAGAGTGCATCCTGGGAGGTTCCAGAACTGGAGGCTTGGTGTGGCTGCAAGCACATGGTATGCCCTGGGTTTGGGAGCATCTCTGGTGAGGCAGGGAGCCTGAGTCACCTCCATCAGTGAGTTCTAGGTAGGAATGAGCAGGCATGTGCCATTTGCCTCCACTTGGGAAGATGGAAATGAACAAGGTCAACAGACCTCGTGAGCTCCTGCAGCAAAGTCTACCAAGGATTCTCAGCCTGCCCAGGGAGCAACTATGGAGGCAGCCCAGGTGTGGCCAGACATGGAGCAGGGACTTGGCCCGAGGTGACACTCTGCTGTCACATTTTAGTTTTACTCTATTCAGAGTCATTTTTCTTCCTTTAAGTTTACAGTGACCAGATCACTGATGGTCCTAGACCCCACTTAACCCTCTACCTACTCAAGAATAATGGCGACCAGACCAAAAGTCACCTCTGCACTGCATGCCTGGAAGTGAGAAGGACCCCTGCCCCCTGCCGGTGGGCAGGGGCAGGAAAGGGGCTGCCCTCCAAGCGCCTCACCTTGCCGCGTCTGCCCAGGAGAAGCCTCGAGGTCCTGCAGTTGCTGGCTTTGTCTCCTTGTGTCCACCTCTGACTCAGCAGCTCGCCCCGGAACTCATTTTCTGAGGGGTCAGAAAAGAAAACCTAATGAAGGCAGCTCAAGGTGGGGAGATGGAGAAACTTGGACCACTCTTTTTCACAGGATTTATGCAATCCCCCCTTTCTGGAATCCACCAGAAAGATGTGCAAAGTCGAGGCCCCATTGCTGTTCCAGGGGCAAGGGACAGAAGCTCTCTGAGGAAAACCAGCCTCTGATTGGGACACTCCCCAGAGGTTCCCAGCACCCTGCACCCCTGCACCATGTCCGGGAATCTGCCTCAGCGCGGGTGTGGTTTCCACTAACGGCCGCTCCAACAGGGGGCAGATGCAAGTCAGGTGAGGTCGGACACCCTGCCTCCCCTCTGCCCTGGTTTCCGCCATCTTTCCTCTCCCTGTTTCTGCCTCTCTTCAGGGCAATGTCTCCAGTGAATATTTAATTCCACACATAAATTCACATGTCTAAGCAGAGGCTGAAGGCATCAGCTGGACATGACAAAGAAATGCCTATTCCCTGCATGGCACTCCCTGTTTCCATGACAACTAGCTTTCTACAACTGCAGCGTTTCAAAGGAAGGTCATTAAGTAACCAACAATAAAAACAGGAAATGAGTGTTCCCGCATTCTGCTCTCTGCTTCTCTTTAGAAGTGAGTTTGGATTCTGCTGAAGGTAGGTCAGCACAGTGCTGTCATACCCATTATCTCTCTTCCCCTCATGCTTCTGACATGCACTCCAAATGCTGCTTTTCTAAATTCCACCACTCCTGCCCCAGGCAGCCCTGTGGCTCCGGCCAGAGCATCCTCTTGTCTGAAAATGTCTCCATCCCATTAAAGGGCCTCCTGTGACCTCAAGGAGCACAAACAGAGAGGGAAGCAGACTGGTTGTCAAGGAGATGGCCTAATGCAAGGTCTTCAAAGGAATGAGTAAAACCACCAGGACTTGACACCTACCGTGTGCACCTACTGTGTGCCTCCCTCTCGCTGAGGTATGGGTCACCTGCAGGGGACCCTGTGAGGACTGGCCTCCCCCAGGGCAGTGAGAGCAATGTAGCTCTTCCTGGGTGGGTGTCCAGCAGTCAACAGCACACTCCAAATGGGACCAGACCACCCACTGGGTACTCATATTCCCAGACCTATGCTGGGAATGTGGGGGATCACCCTGAACTCACAAGGAGGAGGATGGAAGAGGAAGCATCCCACCACGGGGGTGGGAGGGAGGAAATTAAGGAGATGAGTCAACAAGAATCACCCATCACCCCTGACAGGGGGATGAGAGTGTCCCTTGCAACTCTGGTGACCGTGGAAGCTGGGAGACCCCAGGCCACAAAGTCCATGGGGTTCACTTTCTACACATACCTCCCAGGAAGAACCCTGCACGTGGGGCTGAGCCGCAAGGCCCAGGAGGAATTTCTTGTCACGGTAACACGTGTAAATATATGAGGTAACTGCAGCACATCTAACAGCTGGAGGGAAGGACGTGAGATCCTAAGATCCTGGCAGGAGCAGGACTGTCCCCTCCTCCTCACACGCCAGCAGGGTGCCCTAGAAGCTGAGGGGGATGAGCTCTTTCTCCCTCAGTCTCCTCTGCTTCCCAGGGGAGCCCAGCCAAGGTGAGCTGCACGAGTCTGTGAAGGGACCTCTGGTTTCCTGTGTGACACTCTCACCTGCCCCGGGGGTCTGCAAGTAGAGCCTGTGGAAGGCTCCATAGCCCCCATCGGCAGAGGCAAAGCACTAGGGCCTCCCGAACATCTGCTCTAGCCTCACAACCTCTAAATAGCCACTCCTGCTTCCTCTGGCCAAAGGAGCCTAAGAGCGCCCTAGTGACACATTTAGTGCTGTGCCCCTGGGTGGTGGAGCCATGTGAACCAAGGCACACACTCTCAAGGCCAGAACCTCACTTAGGAGAACCCAGCTCTACCTCGATGCAATTGTCTCCTTTTCCTGGGAAATGTTTGGCAGCAAACTATAGTCACTATTAGAAGCCCAGTAAAGTGCAGCCGTGCTTCTCGCTGCTGAGAAACCCCCGCGCGGCCCTCTTTGTCCCCCGTTGGGGAGTGCGTGTGGCCAGGCCCCACGACAGGCAAGACCCTGCCTGTCTGGAAGTACTGAGCGGCTAGCAGCCCAGCCCGCACAGAGGCAGCCCCCACACTCCAAACAACTGCAGAGTCCCCAGGCCAGAGGAAGGCCCTGCACAGAGACATGGGGGTCCCCTCCAGATGCTGCTTCTGGAAGTCATGCTGCCAGCCAGCACTCAGGGGGTGGCAGGGAGGCAGGCGGTGATGCAGATCTGGCTCCTGGTCCCACACCTGACCTGCAAGTCACCTCCTTCATCCACACATTAAGTGGGAGGAAAGAACCATCGGGATTTGGAGCATGTCTGGAAAGTGGCCTCTCGGGGTCTGCTGCATAGTGAATACATGAGAATATCACTTCCTCTATTATCAGGAATTGCAAGTGAGGAACACGTTTTCCTCAAGACAGGTTCCTTTCTTGGGTTCTTAGGTCTCCAATGAGTTCTTCTTTTTTTTTTTTTATTAAAAGATTTTATTTATTTATTCGACAGAGATAGAGACAGCCAGAGAGAGAGGGAACACAAGCAGGGGGAGTGGGAGAGGAAGAAGCAGGCTCATAGCAGAGGAGCCTGATGTGGGGCTTGATCCCATAACGCCGGGATCACGCCCTGAGCCGAAGGCAGACGCTTAACCGCTGTGCCACCCAGGCGCCCCTCCAATGAGTTCTTCTGAACCGGCTCATAGACACAAAGTTCCTTAAGTGCAGGCGGCAAGGACGGTGACACTGGCTATGACCTCTCTGGGGCCTGGCCCTGCACACCCCGCCTGCTCCATACTGCCTAGCATCTGTCCCCACAGAGGCCCCAAACTCACTTCTACAGGACTCTAGCGGACAGATAAGCTCTGAAAAGTAATCAAGGTCTGTTAGCAGATACATGTGGGTCCTCAGGGAGGGGAATCTCCTGAGAGATCAGTTGGCATCTCCCTCCACTGGGTCAGAGCCATGACCCAGGCTAGAGCCAGGTTCATCTACTAAAGAAACCCAGCCACCCCAACGCAGAATACTGCAGACCGGCAACCAGCCCAGCCAGTCCCCTGAAAAGGCAGCGCGAAACCCTCCTTCCCATACCTGGGGAGACCCCAGGCGGCCCATCTGGAAACCCTTGGGCCCACAGGTGGCATCCATTTCTCCTTCCAGTGTTTTGTGCCCACTCCCAACCCCACAGACTCTTGGAGGGCCCCATACAGAATGATATGTCCTCCTAGTGGGTTCCTAGACCACTCTCCCTCTAGCCCTGCCTCAGCACTGACAGCCCAACACCTTCCTCAGTTCAAAACCTTCCCCACCCTCTCCAAAATGAGAACAGAGGACAAGAAGCCTGAGCAAGGGGTCAGGAGGTGATTGCAAAAAGTCAAAGTGTTTTCAGAGCCTTCGCAAGGTTTTGCATCTCTGGTGACCATGGGCTGCCTTTGGAGCCAGAGGCTGGTCTCACCTGCCCCTCACCCAGCATGCGAAGGGGGAATGGTCTTCACACAGAGAGAGCCTACATCTGGGCTCTCCCATGTTCCTCACACTTATCAGAAGTTCTCACCACTTAGTAGGAGATGTCAGGCCCTCAGCCCCAGCCCTTCTCGGTCCCTGCTGTCCCCAACACAGGGAGGGAGGTCTTGCATGCCAGCTGAGCCAACCACTCCATCTGGCTTGATATCCCCTCCTTCCCACTACTGATTAAAGGGTACCTAGAGTATCAACCATATTCTTCTCGAATATTTGATCACTCCCTCTAAACTGAACCCTAGGGCTTTTCAACTCTTCAACGAGCTAGAGACATCCATGTTTAAAGAACACAGTCCATCTGGACAACACATCCCAGCCCTGCTACCACTCCATCTCCACCCCCTGCATGACCATGTTTCTTAAGGAACTCAAATTTGCTAACTTTATTCTTCACTCCCCACTCCAAGTGGCCTCCTCCTACAGCCCTCCACCAAAACAGTGGGTGGGAGATCACCACTAATGTCTATACCACATCCCCACTGTGCACCATTACATGCTGACTCCCTCCTCGTGCTCCCCCACATCCCCCTGCACCCCGAGTGTCTCTTCTCCATCACCGCGTGCCCTTTCTGCTCCACTCACTCTCCCCACTGCCATCCCACATACTCCTTTTCCAACTCCATCACTTCTCATAACATCAGCCTCTCACAGGACTCAAGCTTCCCCTTCCCCAAGCTCAGCCATCAGCTCCTCGAGCATGAACACTGGGGATTGTCCCAAGTCCCAAATCCTGCCGTTGCCATTTGCTGGAATCTGACCACTTCTGACCTCTCCAGCCATTGTTTTGTTTTCAGAGATTGACACACTGATTCTAAAATTCATATGGCAATTCAAGGAACATGGGATAACCAAAACAATGAAGTCGAACCCCTCTCACACCATACACAAAAATTAACACACAATGAATCACAGATCTAAAGTTAAAACTCATGTTACATAACATTGCAGTAAATCTTCCTGACTTTGGCTTAGGCAGTGGTTTCTTAGGTGGGACACCGAAAGCATAAGCAGCAAAAGAAAAAAATGGATAAATTGGATTTCATCAAAGTTTAAAACTTTTGCATGACAAACAACACCATCAGTAAGGTGAAAATACAACCCATAGACTGGGAGAAAATATTTGCAAATCATATATCTAACTCATTTTAGATGAACACCTAATTCTTTCAGAATACAAGACAAACTCTTAAAACTTCATGATTAGACAAATAACCCACTTTAAAAATGGGCAAAATGTTTGGATAGACATGTCTCCAAAGACAACACATAAATGGCCAACATGCACATGACAAGAAGCCCACCGTGTAGTCATTCGGGAAATGGCCATGAAATTCACAACGAGCTGCCACTTGACACCCACTGAAATGGCCCTAATTAAAAACAACAAACAAACAAACAAAGACAGATAACAGCGAGTGCTGGAGAGAATGTGGAGAAGCCGAAACCCTCAAACACTGCCAGTGGGAACACAGAACGGCACAACTACTTTGGAAAACAGTCTGGCAGTTCTTCCAAATATTAAACAGATTGACCATATGACCCAGCAATTACACGCCTAGATACAGACGCAAGAGAAATCTACTCAAAGTCTTGTCCACAAAATTTATCATAGCTTTATTCAGATTAGTCCAAAACGGAGAATGCCCAAGCGTGCGTGGTCTGAATAGACCGAGTACCTGGCAACGAGACAGCGTTAAAGTGATCCCACGCGGTACAACGTACTCAGTCAGACACAAGGGCCACGTACTGTACGATCCTGTATTTATGGAATGGAATTTGCAGAATTCCCAGAAATGGGAAATCCAGAGACGGAAGGTAGCATAGGAGATTAGCTGCCAGGAGGGCTGGGCGGGGGAGGCGGGCAAGGGGAGAGCCGCAGTTAATGGGCAAGGGTTTGGTTCTGGGGTAACGAAAACGTTCTGAAATCAGCTGTGGTGACAGATGTGCAGCCATCAGTCTGCTAAGACCACTGAGCTGTGCACTGCTAATGGGTGAGTTGTATGACGGGTAAATTATATTTCAATAATGCCGTTTTTAGCAGTCCGTGGCATACACAAAGGAGCCTTGGTGTGAGTCTCCCTCACTCACCAGGGCTCACCCACTGGGCCACGATGACCAGCTCGATGGCAGGGAGAGGCCTGCACAGGTCAGATGCCGTCTGCAGCGTCCTGCTCAGCCCAGGGGAGTGAACCTCGAGGGTGGCAGGGAGAGCAGGTGGTCCTGCCGAACACCAGGTCACGGGGGAAAGCGGAGCTCGGGGTGGGTGAGGGCTGCTTCACACATCAGGGGCCGTGCGCAGAGGATTCTGTGTGTTCTGGTAGTTTCAGGAGGACCGTCAAGTGGATGCTCAGATCAGAAAATAATTTTCTGGAGAGAGCTGCCTTACAAGAGAGGAATTGCCTCCCGCTGTGACGTGGGAGCCCCTGACCCGGAGGCACGTGGCCGGTCAGTGAGGCCAGCTCTGGAGACTCTTACAGAGGCAGGAGGTCTGAGTGGGTTGCCTTCGGTTCTCCCAGCCCGGGGTTCTGTGAGCCTGTGTCCTGGTCTGGCCTGGACTACCCACCAGTCCCTCTCCTGGAGGCCATGGAGGGCAGGGGGATGCATGGGGGACGTACCCCCAGCAGCTTCGTGAACACAACCAGAGCTTCTGAGCAGCCCGATCAGCACAGACACGGAACAAATACGCCTCTGCCGTCAGGGTGTATCGGCAGCTTTATGGCTCCGCCGATCTCTCCCCCACCCCCGCATGTAACTAACCAACCACAGGGCCCCCTGTCCAGCTTGGGCCTGTGTGTCACTTGGCCGCCATGCTGGGCAAGCCCCAGCCACCCCTGCCTGGGGCCCTGCTGCCCGGGAGAGGGCAGGCCTCCTCAGTTTCCTGGGCCCTTGAGCAGAGTGGAACTCTGGCCGTGCATACTTCTCCCCCATCGTTCCCAAACCACCTCAAAGCCGTGAATCGAATGTATCCACTGAAAAGCTGGGCCCTGGAATTGAGGACGAACAAATCTTCCCATTTAAAAGGAAAAACATTTTTTTCTGTTTTTCATCTCCATCTTCATCCATCCCCTCAGCTCCCAGGCCTTCTCGCCTGCTGCTCAGACTTAAGGCAAAGCCCAGAAACTCAAGAAGGAAAGTTAGAATAAGAATGTAGAAATAGGGGCGCCTGGGTGGCACAGCGGTTAAGCGTCTGCCTGCGGCTCAGGGCGTGATCCCGGAGTTCTGGGATCGAGCCCCACGTCAGGCTCTTCCGCTATGAGCCTGCTTCTTCCTCTCCCACTCCTCCTGCTTGTGTTCCCTCTCTCGCTGGCTGTCTCTCTCTCTGTCGAATAAATAAATAAAATCTTTAAAAAAAAAAAAATGTAGAAATAATTGAAGGCCCACACAAAACCAACCACATGTCACAGTAGACACTTGGGGGAACCACAGCCCAGAATTCCACCCTCCAGACCTAGAGACTCTCTGAACCCAAAACCCTGAGGTCCAGACGGTGCCTCCGGAGGCAGGAAGACAAGGCCCTCGGAGGGCACAGAGGTACATGTCATGCAGCTCCCAGGGGTTGCAAGAGGCAGTCTAGCACCTCTCCAAGTTCAAAGTAAGATCGCCATCCCAGATCCCTCTTCCCAAGACCTTCCCTACATCTGTGGGCCAGAACCTTGGGTTGGGGGGTGGGGGGAGTGCATCTAGGAGCCTGTACCAGATGAGCACGTCCATGTCTTAGGAAGCTCCCTCTTCCACAGGCTGGAACAGAGCAGAAGCTAAGACAGAGCCCAGGACAGCCAGACAGAGCAGACGTGGCCTGGCCCAGCCAGCGGTGGGTGCTGGAGACTGATATGGGAGTTATTTGGGAAGGCTCCACACCTCTGTGTCTGTCTTTCTCAATTCGGAAATAAAATGCAAAATCCACAGGAAGAATCCAGTACAAAACCTGGTAGGGAGAGTTGAAGATGTTGAAGATGTGTGCTGGAAAAGTTAGTAAGGAGACGGGAATAAGGAGGGAGACTAGGTGAGGAGAAACACCTGACTCCGGGGTTCCAGAAAAGGAGAACCGAAAACATGGGAGGGAAAAGTCGGAATTAACTAACAAAAAATTATTTCCCAGCATTAAAGGAAATTATATTTTTTGATTAAAAGACCCATTAAGTACCCAGCAGTTAACGAAACAAAAATCCGCTCCAACCAAGCTGAGCACAGTAAAATTCTAAAATACCAGGAATGCCAAGGGGGTCCTGGAAGCGTCCACAGGGGAGAGGTCACAAGCAGAAGATACCGTCCGAATGTCTTCAGGTTTCTCAACAGGAAAGCGAGAACTTCAAAACTAGGAGGGTGAAAATCAACCTGTGTGCTGTCTATGCCCAGACAAAATATCAGGCGAGGGAAAGAGCAGAATAAAAATACTTCAGGAGACACATAGTCACCAAAGCACGTGCCCACTGGACACTACGTGAGCCAGGGGAGAGGGGCGGGGATGATTATGTACAAGAAAAACAAGAACTTATATGAGAAATAACCCTGGCACATACCGCTTGGCCCCATGATGAAAATAAATGAACAAAGACGCTGTTCGACATAAGAAGGTTGTCCTGAGGGGCGCCTGGGTGGCTCAGTCGTTAAGCGTCTGCCTTCAGCTCAGGGCGTGATCCTGGCGTTATGGGATCGAGCCCCACATCAGTCTCCTCCACTGGAAGCCTGCTTCTTCCTCTCCCACTCCCCCTGCTTGTGTTCCCTCTCTCGCTGGCTGTCTCTATCTCTGTCAAATGAATAAATAAAATCTTTAAAAAAAAAAAAAAGAAGGTTGTCCTGAGGCTGTCCCTCACGTCGGGTCTGTCCTAGAGCTTACCCCACAGACCACAGTCCTGGGCAAACTGGGCCATCAGATCCCAAGCAGGAGGAGAAGGCCTCCCCTGGAAGGCCTGGCCTGAATGGAGTGCGGGGCTGTCCCGTGAAGGGTGAGTGAGGCGGGAATCGGGGGTTGATTAAATAAGAATATATTTTAAGGATGATGGAAACCAGGTTTCTCACTGTTGGGGGAAGAAGGTACACACCAAGAAAGGCAGAAACCTAGAATGTACCCTGTGGGAAATTAGTGTTGGAGGTATCTGTGTGGACTTGTGATTTTTGATATCTAGAGAAAATGGAGAAATAAAGACAGACGTAGGCACAAGGATGCATGTGTGTAACTGTGTGTGTGTGTGTGTGTGTGTGTGTGTGTGTACGCGCGCACGTGCTCAGAGGCTGGGGGCCCACCCAGCACCAGGTCCTCCCACGGAAAGCTGCTGCCAGGTGGACGCCGGGCTCTGGCCGGGAAGGCACCACAGGAGCCTGGGGTGAGCAAGGGGGCGTTGGAAAGCGTTAAGGATGCATCGGGACACACTGCCGGGTTGGGTGGCCTCACTGGCCCACAGCCACAAACATCGAAATAACAATTATAACCCACTGGATAAAATAAATTGTGAGTCAATACAGGTATCAATAAAAATAAGTAAATTGGTAGTTTGATGAGGAATGAGGTATTTCCATGGCTTCAAAGTACCTTCCCAATACTTATTAACTGCAAAGGGAACAGGAGCGTCGTTGCAGCAAGAAATGGTGGCACAGCACCCTGTAACCCAGTGATTGAAGTAACAGCGCGAGGGTGCAGGGAGAAGAGCCTGACTCCTGAGTGTCCCACAGAAGCCACGTCCGGTCATGGGGAACAGCCAACAAACCCAAACTGAGGGGCGCTCTACTGAAAACGGACAAGCATTCTTCCGAAAGGTGAATGCCGTGATAGACGCCACACTGGTAGGGTGACTCTGAGCCCACCCTTTGAGGCAGCTGGAGAAGTCTGAGCACCGTCTGAGGAGCAGATGTCCATGCAGGTGACTGCGATTCTGCAAGAGAAGCCCTTCTGTGTCGGGAACACCCAAACAAGTGTTCTGGGCAACGGACGTGGACGTGGCCCACATACTCTCAGGTGGCTCAGGAAAAACGGTTTTTGTCCTGTATTTGATACATGTCCCTGAGCTTGAGTTCGTTTCAAAATATATTTTTAAAATAACGGGCTGTGGGGTGTGATTTCAGTAAAAGGTGGTCAGTGGAGGCCTCTGTGAGGAGGTGTTGAAGCCAGAACCCAGGGGCGGGGGTCTTCAGGTCCCTCCAGCTGCAAGTCTCCACCTTCCACATACCCGAGAGCTGCTCCTGGAAGCCTACAAGGGCTAAAATGTTTCCAGGCCAAGGCCGGCTCCAACTGGGTCACGGCCCAGCCAGGCCTGGCGTCTCCCTGGAGAGCCCAGGGACAGAGGGGCAGGGTGGGCCCTCGGGAGAGTCCAACAACCCTGAAAATCCAAAAGGAAGTGGCATCCGTGCCCTGAACATTTCAGGGAGGGACTGCAGGGAAGGCAGGGCACGCTCAAGACCCTTCATTCCGCCCCCAGCAGTTCCCAGGCCTGAGCAACCTCCCCTCGACCCGCATCCCTCAGGGGCGAGACACACCGGCGTGGGGGCCCTTCTCAGCTCCGTGCCAGTGAACACAGCACAACTGCGTGGGGTTTCTGTCCTGGGTTTTGGGAGTCTTGAAGCAGTGTCAGCACCCCACCCACTGGACCACCTTCTGGCCGAAACACCATCACGGCCCAGGGGAAAACGAGGGCAAGTTTTCCTCTTTCTTTCCTTTTTTTTTTTTAGCTGGAATTCAGAGAGAAGTAAAATGGAGACTTGCTGAGTGGAGCAAAGCAGACCTGCTTTTGCTGAGTTTAGGTGAAAATGAGAGAAGGGGGAGGTGGGGGCAGGGGAGTCGGCAATTCTATAGCTTTGCACGTTTCTCTCATTATTTTGCTTCTACATCAGCCTCGCTGGTACTTTCTCTCTTCTATAAAAGCCAGATCCAAGCCATGTCCCGTAATCCCTCCAACAGCAGCTCACTGCTGAGAAAATAATACAGATGTAACTTCCAGCTTCATACACTTTCTCTTCCATTTATATGCAAATCGTGACCTTTCACCCAAGCTGTCTCAAAGAAGTGTTTCCTTAAAAATGCAAATAGCATGTTGCAGGCAGTGACTGTGGCTGAGTCTTTCTTATATTATTATTATTATTATTTCTTTTAACCTTACCAGTGCTGTAAAAACAACAGCTACACTGCTTGGCGGTAATAATGACTTTCCAAACCAAATCACGGGACAGCTCTCCAGGCGGCCTGTCAGTGAGCCAGCCAGGAGAGGGAGGAGCTCAGGATCGAGGGGAGGGCGCTCCGCCCCAGGGCGCCCAGTGTCCGGGGAGAGGCGCAATGGGTGGCGGCCAGCCTCCGACACCCAGGCCCCAGGCAAGAGCCAGGAATGAAGGCAGCAGGACGAAACCGCTCAGCTCAAGCCCTGCTCCACGCAGGCACTCATAGGGTTTCATCAAGAACTTCCCACCCCAAGAGGGGCTCAACAGTGACCCCAATCCCCACCTCCATCCAGGCTGGCAAGAAAATTCGGAGCCCAGAGGCTGGGCACACGCACTCTGCCCCCAGGTGAGGAGCCAGGCAGGTTCCAGGAGCCCTGTGTCTCCCCCTCCCCACACCAGGAGGGTAGGCCAACAGGAGAGAACAGGAGGCTAGCCCGAGGGAAAGGGGTGCAGCTACTGTGTCCACAAAGGCAATGGGATGAGGGGCTCCCACTCCCCTAGACCCACCCCACTGACCAAGCCAGACTGCAGTCCAGAGGGGGTGCTGGGCAAGGGGCCCCCTTAATCATCTGCACCCACTCACAGCTCCCAGGCCCCCACAACTCCCCCCCCAAGACCCAACCACCCATCATGTGTCCGTCCTGCTGCTCTCCAAGGCCTGGAGCCTGGGCCACACCAAGGGCTCAGGAAAGGAAGGTGTGGACGATGAGGCTGACCCATGGGCCTTGGGGTGCACAAGGAGGTCCACAGAGGGAAACCAAGGCAGGGGGAAGGGACGGGGACGGCTCTGGCCTTATCCAACAGGTTGGGAACCAAGAAGGCTAGTTTCTGGGCACCCTCCTTGTAGGTCTCTGGGGTCTTCAAACTGGCCTCCCAGGATCAGGAGGGGCCTTCTCTGGAATTCTGCTCCCATGCCTCTCGTCCCTGAGTCCCAGAAAGCCCTTCCGTAGTCAGAACTGTCCAGCCCAGGGAGAGGAGAAAGGGTCACTTCCATCTCCCTGGAAACCACACTTTATTTAGGCTCTTGAAGGTGACCCAACTAAAACGGGCTCTCTCTTGTACAAACAGAATAAAATTAATCTGCTCAGCGTTCTCTTTAGGGTCTCTCCGTACCCTTGCTCATGTCCAGCTCAGTGAGGAGAAGGCTCGTAGGCACCCAACCTGGGAATCCAGGCAGGAAAGGAGGGAGAGTTCCCTCCAGCCAGGCACAGGCAGCCCTGGGGGTGGGGGAGCAGGTTTTGACAACAGTGCTCTTTTCCTTCTCCCACCCCCAGTCCCTCTGCAGGAAATGGAAGCATTCATGTTTAGGGGGAGAAGGGCGAGCCCCAGGCGGTTGACGGGAGGCAGCTGCTCCCCGTGCTTTTAATTGTAGCCCCAGCTCCAGGGCTCAGAGTCGCCCCCAACTTTCGGGTGGGGGAGGGGGAACCCACCTGTCATCCTCCTAGTGCTGTGCAGCAACAGCCCACCCTCCTGCCTTTTAGGCTCAGAAATGTTGGGGTGTTGCACATGCTGATTCCCCAGTCTGGATGGACAGTGCCCAGCACACCGAGAGGCAGCACACAACAGAATTTGGAGAAAACATAAACACTTCACACAGACCACAGGTGACAGGCCTCTGAGGGACTTGGGGCAGGAAGGGGGCCCTCACTGGGAGGCGCAGAGCAGAACAGGGCTGGGAAGAACCAGCCCCCGTGCTAACACACGTGTTCGTGGAGTGCTCTCCAGGAACGCATCCTGACCACAGGAGCGGACTCTAGTGTCCATTCGGGTCCTTCAGATGCTGGAAGTGCAGCCCCCAAGCTGAGAGCATGAAGGGGACCCCACACCCAGCAGCAGGTTCTGAACTCAGGAGCTGAACACGGGATTTGCTGCCAGGCAAGTAAAGTCAGGGCCCAGCCACCGACAGACAGCCGACCCCTGGTGACATGCTCCAGCAGCCTTGCAGGTGACAGGGCTTCGCCGGACGCAGTTCCAACAACAGATCCACCTCTTTTCTCCCTCCGGGATGATGTGCTGAGCACTTAGACCCCTGACGCCAGGACTTCAGGGCCTCTGTGAGCTTTTCCGATGGCCCCAGTGGCTTCCTAGGGAGCATCAGAGCTGCTGGATGAGAGAAGGCGTCAGGCACACAGCCCTTCCCAGACGGTGGAAATTTCTGGTTTGTGTGTGTCGTGGAGACGAGAGCCCTCCGGTTAGGCTGCTTCGGTGCACAATGAGGCCTCAAGAAGCACCGGAGGCTGGAGTTGGGGCCTGGGCTGCATGAGTATAAAATAGATCACACAAAACCCAAGCCAGCTCGCCAGAACAAAGCCAGACCATCAAAAAGCACTAACAAGGGGCACCTGGGGGGCTCAGTCCATGAAGCGTCTGCCTTCGGCTCAGGTCATGATCTTGGGGTCCTGGGACCGAGCCCCGCATTGGGGGGGGGGTCCCTGCTCAGCGGGGAGTCTGCTTCTCCCTCTATACCCCTCCCCACTGCTCGTGCTCTCGCTCTCACGCTCCCTCTCTGTCTCTCAAATAAATAAATAAAATCTTCGGGGGGGAGAAAAAGTACTAACAAGAGGCACTCTTTAGTTTGGAAAACCAGAGTTTTCCATGTGTAAAACTAGGATTACCGAACCAATTAACTGTTCAGTTAGCAGTCCCATGACTGAGCGGGTCACTTTGAACCACCAAGTCTGGGGAACCCGAGGACAGTCACCGCCCCAGGAAACCCAGGGCCGAGAGGACCCCCGTCCCCAGGCTCCTTATCTATCTCCCAGGCGATGTTCTGGGTCCTCGAAAGCCCTCTCAGAGAACAGGCTTCCCTTCCCATTGGGCACACACAGCTTGACTGCTGAGGCCATCTTACTGTCAGGATTCAACAGTCCTGTGGGTACAGAGACTGAAGTGCTTCAGAATCAGGGGTGCCCCTCGGCGACCTCAGGGCTGTGAGCCTGGTGTCCTGCAACCCAGGGCCTTGCACCCGAGGTGTTTGCTGCTGTCGGTCTGAGGTCTTCTAAAGCAGACACCAGAGGTCTAGTGGGGCTCTGAGGCCTGCCCAGGAGGGAGAAACTGAGACCCTCTCCCTCCCAGGCCGAGGCGGAGCAGCCCTGGAGCTCTGGGGGGCGCCGTCCCTTCTGCTACTCCTCTAATGTGTAGTTTTTAGGCAACAAAATGGGAAAAAAGGAAAGGACCCAGATGGCTCCTGCCGGCACCCTCAGACTGATGTCGAGCATGATCAAGGTGTGAAGCCAGGCGTGAGGGTGAGGTGGGAGCCCGGCAGGCTGATCTGTCAGCAACTCAGACCATATGGCGCGTCCGCTTTTCCTCCCAGCATCCAGATCTCACACACACACACACACACACACACACACACACACGTTCGCACCTTGCCCACCACCCTGAGCGATGCAGGAAGACCCAGCCGGCCGGTACTTCAAGGCCTGTCCTTCAAGGCCTGTCCCACATGCACCCTCCACGCAGCCCGGCTCCCAGGCCACAGCTCCCTGGCACACGGCCCCTTCCAGATCCCAGGGCCCATCGGAAGGCAAGCACAAGGCCTGGGACCCTCATCCCTGCTTGCCGACCTCTCTAACGGCTGGACTAACCCCATGGAGTCGGGGGTACTCAGTCAGGCTGGGACAGATTGGAGCTGTCCTCTGAGTTATTCTTATTCCATTTGATTGAAATAACACTGCATTTTTTAAGCACAAATTTTAAAAGAAAAGAGGGATGAAACAATGGGTGAAGCCCCCATTCTCACAAGGAAAGTGCCTTTGCTCCCAACTGCAGGAGCCCGCGAGGGCAAAGGTGGGAAAGGAGCACAAGGCCAGCTTCAGCAGCCCGGAAGACGGAAAGCACACCAACTGCAAGCCTGAGAGCAAAAGCATTTCAAGTCAGGTGAAAAACGTCTCCCTCGTTTCGTTTTGAGGGTTTTCTCAAGTGACATTCAGGAAAGACAGAAAGTACGCTGACAACCTCAGACGTTCCGCCCCAGAGCCTCCAGCAAGCGCTCTGGGCTGGGCAGCAGGAAGCCCCTGGTCAGGGCTCCCAAGGAGGACAAAGCCCGCCTGGGGGACAGGACCTGGGGCAGCTCTGCTCCGTCCTTCTGGGAAACAGCATTTTTCGGGCTGACTAATCTCCAAATGTTGCTGACTCCCAAAGACCGTTTTCCTGTAAACTCACACCACAAAATTCCCGTTAAAATTACCTCGGTAGACAACCAAACTCTGGTTTATTCATGAGTGAGTTCACCAGGGAAGAGCAGAGAGGGCAGCTCTAGAAGCTGGGGGGAGTGGAGGGAGGGGACCCCAGCCAGGCACCCCTCCAAAGCCAACAAAAACAAGATCTTCCAGGGCCAGGACGGGAGCAGGGTTTATCTTTCCCATATGCCTGAGTAACGTGCAAGTCTGACAGGCTGCCCAGAGCCCTGCCTGCCCGGGATCAGGTGACTACTGACAGTCCCTGCCTGCCTGGCAGACACCTCGGCCCTGCTGGCCAGGCCAGCCAGCTTCCTGCCTCCCCGTCCACTCCAGGCCCAGTGCTGACCAAGGTGTTCTGCGGGCTCCTGGTCCCACCCTCCCCAGGCAGGCGGGGGTTGGGCAACCCCAGGCCTTGCTCACTCTTCACTCAACAGACACGCCTCTTGCATGGTGTCCCTCCAGGAGGCACTCAGCCCCACCAGCCTGCCCACTGCCATCCAGGCCGTGGTGAGAGGCCCAGGGGTACTTCTCTGCTGTCTTTGCCCGGTGCTGGTCCATGCAAACCCAGGCATGGGCACTGCCAGCGCATGGTCGGCCCATCTCTGTGTCATACGCACTCTCAACTCCCCAGCCAGAGTTAGCACAGATCCTCTCTGCCCCACCCCACACGCTCACACAGAACTTGTGTCCTCGTGGACCCATTCAGTGACCCCAGGCCAGAGGAGGACCATGGGGCCCAGACAGGAGGGGCCTGGGCTCTGGGCAGCACCAGGGAGAGTGCCCTCCACAGCCAGGGCCAGGCAGCTGGCCAAACCCCGGCCAAAACCTGCACTGCCATAGGCCCGGGGCGTGTCTGAGTGCCCAGCGAGTGCTCCCGAGGCAGCACACTCTGCCAGCCTCTCCCCGATGCCTCCGGGCACTGACACCTCCGGGCACTGACGGGACTTCCCTGGGAAACGCTGCTATGACCCACCGCCCCAGCTCGGGGACCGAGCCGCTCTGCTTCCCTGGAGTCTCTGCTCACAGCTTCCTCTCCTTCAGCTACCAGGAGCATTCAGGTGGGCAATGGGTGACAGCTGCCATTCCCAGAATCTTTCAAGAGAGCCCAGAGCATTGGCTCCGAATATTTGGGGCCGCCTCCAGACCTGGGGCCAATGCCTGAGGGTCACAGAAGCCCCCTGGGATATACTCTAGACAGAAAGAGCTCCCCTCCCTGGTGAGTTCCCAGGCCCACATCTAGGCCCTATGGTCCAAGGAAGTCAGAGCTCAGATGGTCCAGGATGGACAGGCCTCCATGTCAAACTCTCCACAGCCCCTGCTGAGCCCTCTAGATCCTTAAACATCCTATGAGATCAGGGGGTGACCCAGGTGCCGGAGGCCTCAGTCTCCAGCTCCAGGGCACAGAGGGGTCACGAAGCTGTCGCCTCCTCTTTGCAAACAAACTACCCTCTAACCCTGACCGACCTCCTCTGCACAGTGAACAACTCTGGGGAGACAGGCAGAGTCCTGCCCTGTTGGTGACACCGTCCCCACTGACTACCACAAAACTCCAATCTCTGCTCTCCCACTCTTTTGTTTACCATTAGTTAACAGGGCCATATGGAAGGAGGTGATAATCACAGCCGAGCACCAATGGGAAGGGAGCCCTGGTGACCAGGAGCCTGGGCCTCTCCCCAGTGCCTGCCCAGCCCCAGGCAAGGACACCCCTGCCCCTCCGCAAACCACCCCCCCCCCCGCACCGGGGTGGAGCGAGGGCAAGGCAAGCTCCCTCAGCATCGCAAGGGGCAGGATCCACGCCTCTCACGGAGACTGGGGCTCGCCTCCTCCAGGTTCGTCCCCACACTCCTCTTGCCGTTTGTTCACTCAGCCGGTAGCCTCAGACAGGCCCTCGGCTTTCTCTCATCTCTGGTTGTTGTTGTTGCTGCTGCTATGTAGACCCCTGGGGCAAAATCCCTCACTTCCCTCTCCCAAAAGGGTAATAATAATAATCACTGTCATTAGCACTATCCGGGTGACACAGTGTGAGGGCCCATGACCAGACACACCTCTCAGAGGTTTTGTTTCAGAAATTACATACCCAACTGGGCCAGGAATGAGGTCCCACTGACGCAAAGGTGGCAGTGAGACCAGAACAGCCCTCCGTGACTCGGAGACAGCAAACAGGACCCTCGTGGTGAGACCCACGACCACAACACCAGAGCCACCAGAGGCCTATTTATTTCCTGATTCACAAAGAAGGAAGTGAATCCAAAGGACAGAACAAAGTCCCTAGCCCCAGAACACATCAACCCACAGGGAACGGCGTGATGCTGTTCAAAGCTCATACCATCTTCCTGGCCAACCCTGATTTCTAGTTTTAAATACACAAATCCAGTTACACTAATATTATAAACAGGCACACTGGTGACCCCCATCACCGCAGGAAAAGCAGCTGGGGAGAGCAGCCGGTATTTAGTTCTGTGCGCTTATCCCACAGACACATGCACCCTAAATGCTGTTCCTTAAGTTTAGAAATACGTGACACGCAAAGACAAAATGCTCACATGACCATCTCTCCTCCGTGTCTTGGATGGGGGGCTCACACGAGGTAGCAACTCTGAGATCCCCGCTCCAGAGAGGTCTTCCGCTTAAGGGGGCAGCATTCTCCCCCAGCACATAGCTGCTGGGTCCCACGGCTGCTGACAGATCTGTGCTCCTCGTCCAGAAATGCACATAAAGTTTCTTGTCTTGGTACACGGTCCCCCCAATGTCTTTTCTGTCAGACGCACTGCATGTCCACTAGACTCTCGGAGAGGCCGAGTGCGTGAACAAGCCAGGGAGGGACAGAAAAAGAGAAGGAAAACAGCCACGGGCAGACCCGGTAGGAGAAGAAAGCCTCAGTCCAACAGAGCAGCTTTAAAAAGCCATCCCCAGACCTGCTTTTCCTGCAAAGAACGCCTTCATCTTAGAAATTAACTCTGCTCGCACACCCTCTCCCTGTCTCGGTCCAAGGGGAAAAGCCAAGCACTTGGATATCTGCCTTTGTCAGCGAAAGAGCATAACATGGACTTACCTTTCCCCACAGCTATTGTCTGTCCTCCTTCAAAATGACATCACGGAAAGCAATCATGAAATTTACATGGGGGGTGCAGGGTGGACGGGGGAGGAGAGGGGAGGCAGCTGCCTCCCTTACAGCGGTCACATGTGGGGAAGCCTGTGTGCGGGTTTCAATTAAATATCTTCTCCCCTTAGTGTGCGACTCCTAAGCCAGCTAAGGCGACGTCTCATTTACTTAATGACCGCTCTCATTAGCAGCGGTGGCACGGGCTGGCGGAGAGGCTCCTTTGTAAATACGCTACCCATGAACCCTCGGGGCTCCAATATATCTGTTTACTCTCCGAGGTGAAATAAATTTACAGTATAGCATCAGAAAGATGGATCTGCTGACTTGGAAAGTGAGAGGTGCCCAGGCCGGCAGAGCCCCGGTCTCCTGCTCCAAGCATCAGCCCACAGAAGGTGGCTGTGTTTGCCCACACTGAATCATAATTAATATGCAGCATGATTGGGGTTTTTCTATGCAAAACACACAGAAGGGCAGAGAGCGTCACAACCGCCATACTCACCCCCCTGTGCTGTCTCCACCAGTGGTTCAGTCCAATAATTCCTAATAGCAGCAACCGGAATGACAGATGCCCTGGGTTAGCACGGCTGCAGCGAAAGTACTTTACAATATTTATTGGTGGTTAGGAATATGACCTACCATCATAAAGGACGGACTGCAGATTTATTACTCAGATGGACCGGGAGGGGTGCATAGGGTTCATCTGCATGTTCAAGTATCAGTGACTTCAAAGGAGAGGTGTATATTTTTTAAAGTTCGTAAAAGGTGCCTATGGCCACAGACCCAAAACCAAAGTCATACACACAAAGAAGAGATCAGAAAAAAGATATTTTTCTTTTATCACACATTCTCTTTTTGGCTTAAGTTTTAAAATAATAAAATCCTCTCCATGAGCTCTTGGGCACAAGTCCTCTATGCCCTAAAACCACCAAGTTTATCCCAGCCAGAGGGGAGCACACGGCTCAAGTTCTCGGCTCTGTCTTTCTGAGTCTTTCTAAACTGACTGCAAGCAGCCACCCAGTGAAATCGAGGAGGAGAAGGCATCACACACACAAGGGAACTGCCCACCTACACTTCCAGCAGTCAAATTGTTTTCCCCTTTCAAGGATAATGTAGGAACCTCCTCAGGAAGAGGACCCGGGGCCAGGGTGTTCTTGCTTCCTACCCAAACTTCCTCTTCCTCCTGGTCGGTCAGGCAAACGAGTGACCGTGATTGTCATCAGGTTGTCAGAAGCTGTGCCCTGAGACAGGACACAGGCTGGGTTTTAGACGCCCGTGATGAGCGGCTGTCTAAGACACGTGCAGAAGCAGGCCAGCCCGGTGAAGTTCGGGACAGAGATTTCAACACAGTAAATATCATTTCCTGCTATGTTAAGCAGGAGCACAAGCCCCCCGGCTTAATCAGCACTAAATGGCTCAGGCCACCAAAAGCATGAATTAGGCTTAAAACATTGAGCTTCCTCTAAGAAAGCATGTTTTGAAAATCAGCCCAAACTCTTCCACAAGCAATTATTTTTAACATGCAGTGCTGCAGCCCACTTTCCATGTAAACCAACGAGCTTCGTCCTAAAGCAAGTATGTTCAGCTCTTACATACACACACATTCTTCTCAACAAACAAAGTGCGCGATGTGCTCAGGGTACCCTTTTAGATTGAGTAAAAGGAAATAAACACAAGCGTTCACTGGTCAAACTGAGGATGAAATAGTAATTAGCCAAATGAGAACAGTTCGATGCTCCTCCAATGACTGCCTACCATTGTTTTTATTCTTTTGTGAGCTCATATCCATTAGCATAGAAGGACATATTCAGCCGAGAGTTCTCCTGAAAAGCCATTTTCTGTCTCCTCTGGACACGCTGTGAGTGCTGGGATATTTTACATCCCAAACCTTTGGCATTCAGAAATTCTATTAAACTCTTATCGGCAGGCTGCAGGCTGAGGCAGCCCTGCACGCCATTGTTCCGCGAGGAAGATAGAATCAAAGGGAGGGCCGGTGCTGAATCAGCCGTATTCCCCAACAATACCCAGTGTTTCATCAAAGTATTTAATTCAGATATGTGACCGTCAAACTTAGGGGACAACAGCCGACAGCAGCGACAAGAGGGAGAGATCGCTGTGTAGACAGCACACAGCCTGGCGTGCATAATTGGTTTTCCAGGTAACATACGTCGTATTTGCGCAAACCTCTGCCTCTCTCGGCATTGCCCACCTCCCCCATAGAGCAGGCACAGTGTCCTGAGGAGCGTGGCTCCGGTGGTCAGGATAGGGCTCCACCTGAGGCTGCTCGGGCCAGCCTTTCTGAATGTGCTCGGAGATTTCAAGTCGGTGCCTGTTCCAAGAACCTGGAGAGAAGCCCCGGGAACTCCCACTGGGAGGTTACAGTTGAATGAGCTGTTTCAGAAGATGGGTTTTGATGAGTAAAGGTTCAAAATCTTTAGCGACTCCGTCTAGAGAACAAAGAGGGGTTATAGGCAAGGAGCAGGGCAGGGACTGTGCGGGCAACTTGCCGGGGGTCTGGGTTCTTGCTCCAGCCTGAGTGGTGGGTGCTGACGCGCCCGCGGTCTGATCAGCACTTTGGACAGCGCTCCCTCCCCCGGAGCCGGGCCCTTTGTTCTCCGCACACTGACGTCTTGTCCGGACTCTGGGCTGGGAGAAGGGATTTCAAACCCAGGCTCCCAGCCGTGCCCGAGTGACAACAGCATGGTGTAACCGAAAACTTTCTGATACAGGTTGAAAACTGTCGGGATTTTTTTGGTCATAAAATGTTTTCTTTTCCGTAACCAAGAATGGAGTACATTGTTCCTGTAAGCTTTATTTCTTAAGAATCTGTGGGCAAGTCGCACGTGACTTTTAAGTCTGGGAGCCACACAGGGGGACAACCTCTGTCTGACCGGAGGGTCCCCCGAACGAACCGGGCACGGGGAGAAAAGGGGGAGATTTGCAGAACCAAACTTGTGGCTGCAGCACTTGCTGAGGAAGTGCTTTGCGGGAATCGGGGGAAACAGGCTTAATGATGGCTTCGCGGTAAGACCATTTCACATAAAATGTCATTACTTGTGCAAATCTGCACACAGACATTCCAAGTGTCAGTTCATTTGCTTCATAAAAACTCTTTCAAGTAATTTTGGTCTAAACTTTCTGCATCTGTAATTGGCACCTTCTCCGGTGACCAGCTGGGGGTGAGAGTTTTCTTGTTTCCTTCTGAAAGCTTCCCTGCAGATGGGCGCCCGCCTTAAAGCTGCAGACGACAATTAGGGCCGTTGTGTGTGGAGCCGAGATGGTCAGCATTAATATTGTATAGGAACAGCTGAGGGCGAGGGGGCCGCTGCCCCAGGCAGGCTCTGGCAGATGGAGCAAACAAAACCGAGAGCCCCTCTTACCAACACCCTGGGCTGACTCTGTGTGCCTGTCTCACACTTGCTGGGTTCTGAGCCTTTCACACGCACGCACACACACACACACACACACACACATGCTCTGGGCCATATTGTGGGATGGTTTTGTGCTGGGACACCCAAATACCAACCCTCTGACACTGTGTGAACACACATGCTCAGACACACACGTTTGGGGGGTACTGTGGGGCTCACGCACGAACTCTTGCCCTAACACTGTGCTAATATTTCAAACACAGACACACACGCAGCAACTCTGTGTGTGCTGGAAACACAAACAGCAGCAGTCCCCGTCAAAGCCTCTTGGCTACGGCTAGTCTCAGGTGCATGTCGGTCACACACATGCCTTCTTTCCACCCCACATTCCCCCAGAGCCTCCGGGCCCCTGCATACAGCCCCACCCACTGTCCTCACCCTCAACCTCTGAAGGCAAGTCCACAAACAGGGCAGCCTTGGAGTCCCGCAAGACACAAGCAGCGGGAAGGAGAGGCGTCGGGCCAAAGACCCTGGCCTCGCTCAGGAGGGAGCATATGTCTGTCACCTCCTCGGCTGCCCGGAAAAGAACGCTGAGTGCTGACGGACACACAGCTAATTAGTCCCCTTGGTGTCCTGGCAGAAATGTGTGAACAGGCCCAGGGAGGGGTGTGCAGGGCTGGGAAAGGTACGCACCCAGGAAGGTCCCACAGAGCGTCATCCTGGCTGGGCGGGCACACCTTCACTCCGAAGTCTGGACACACAGTCACATCACGCTGGAAAAAGTTGCTACAAACTTCTGTGTCCCCGGGCCCTGGGGAGTCTCCTTCTCGTCCAGCCAATCCGGGCCAGGGAGCAGATAGTCACAAATTGATGCCCTGCCAATGAGGCTCCCTTCCCCACACAATGGGCCTGGAGACCCCAGACAATGAGCCCCTCCTGCAGGTGGGGGAAGCGAAGCCTCCTCTCACTGGGGGACAAACAAATGAGGGAGGGGAGGGGCTATTCCCAAAGATGCTTCCTCCTCCCCTCTCCCACTTTCCCCCTCCCCCTGGATTCTTTCTCCCCTCCTCCCCATCCCGTTCCTCCTCCCACTTTCCCTTCTCTTTGCCACACTCCAGACAAAGTCGGGCCAGAAACCTGGTGGGAGAATGGTCTGGATGGGGTGGGGTGGGATCAGGTCTGGGGAGTCCTTGCCTCTCCCTAACACAACAGCTGCCAAGGGGATAGGCCCCTGTGCCCCTGAACTATGGACTAACCACCACCCAGGTCAGGAGGCTTGGGGGCAGGGGTGGGGAAGGTGAAGGGAGGGCCAGGAACTCACTCCCTCAAGAGGTGGAGGGTTAGGAGGGGTGGAACTTGCAGGGACAAGGAGAAGAACTTGGCTTTGGACTTCCACCTGCTCCCCAGACCAGGTGTGGGGAGGGCGGGGGTGCAGGGTGGGGGTGGAGGGTGGAGGAGGCCTTTCTGGGTTGACCTCTCTTGCCTCGTTCCATGTTCATGACCCTTCACAACCCACCAGTGCCCTTTGGAAAAAGACTGGACCTGGCTGGACACTCCCAGCTTCGAGCCTGGCCATCCCCTCCACCAGACTTCCCCAATGCTGGGAGGAAGCTCCCACTCAATCCCAAGGCGAGTCCAATGCCACCTCCTTAGGAGGCCCCCATTCCATCCTCAGCTCTGGGTACTGGCCTGCTCCTGTGCAGGTGTCTATCCCCCACAGGTAGAGGCCTGAGTCCACTGTGGGGTAGCTGCGGCCCATAACAGGAGCCCTCTGTTCACTGACTCTAGAGCAGGCCTGGAACCTAGGGCCAGGTGGAGCCCTCCAGGCCATGAAGGGTCCCAGACATGGACCCCCTGCAAGGAGAGAAGGTCAGATGAAGCCCCATGCCTACCAGAGCATTCCTCTAGAGCAGAAGGCCCCAAAGCTGGCCTCTCAGGTGATGGGGTTGGGAAAGGAACTCCCAGTCTGTGTCCTCACAGACGCACCCCTAAGCAAAGGCTGTTGGTGGTGAAGACCACCTATCTGCTAAGGCCAGCAGGGGTGCTGGGCACTCTGGGGCTGCCTTCCAAGCTGGAGGAATAGGTTGTGTGGTTAGGCTTCACCGTCCTAGAGCCAGGCAGATCCCCTAACCCCTCCCAGCCCTGTGACTGGTTGAATGTCTCCACACCTCCAGTGAAACCTCCAGTAAAGGTCAACTGGAGAGAAATGGACAGCTGGGGGTCCAAGGAGAAGAGTGTCCAGGTTGGGCTACTGAGGATGTGGGTGGGACTCCAGAGGGCAGCCCTGAGCCATCGGGTGGGGGCAATGCTTACTTACTGAGAGGGGGAGCTGGTGGGGAGCAGGTTTGTGGGAATTGGCTCCTGCTGTCCCCAGGAGCGCGGCTCCAATCTGAGGCTCGGGGCCAAGATCAAGCTGGAAATAAAAGGTGAGTCATCTGGTTAGAGGTGGTACTGAGAGAGCCTGGTGAAGGTGTGGGCAGCTTGGAGGCAAAGCAGAGGCATGGAGGAGTGGCGGCTGCAGAGGCTGCTGGGGCAGAGTGGGAGGCCCCCTCTAGGCCGTCGCTGTGCCTCGTCTGCAGTGACAGACGTGCTTGCAGAGAGGTGGCCTCAGGTGAGTTATCTAACCCTTCTGTGACTCAGTTTACTCATCTCCAAAGGGAGAGCAATAGAGCACCTTCCCTGAGGGTCCTCCGATGGGGCCCACATACATTGGCTGGTGGTCATTGCTAATGAGCCCCCATCCCCTCATATCTTCTGGCCGCTCAACCTTGGAGACCCCTCCAGAAGCCTGAAAGGCCTTTTCCCAGCACTGCAGAATCCACCTGATTAGGACTCCCTAACGTTGAGAAAATGCATTCTTTGGATGTAGTTAATTGAGACCGGTTATTTAAAGTCCCAATGAGGGGAGTGTGGGAACACTGGTGCTGTTTCCTTTACTAAAACCAAACAGCGGGATGCCTGGGGGGCTCAGTGGGTTAAGTGTCTGCCTTCGGTTCAGGTCATGATCCCGGGGTCTGGGATCGAGTCCTGCATCAGGCTCCCTGCTCAGGGGGAAGTCTGCTTCTCCCTCTGCCTGCCGCTCCCCCTGCTCCTCATCTCTCTCTCTCTCTCTCTGACAAATCAATAAATAAAATATTTAAAAAAATAAAATAGAATAAAACCAAACAGCCTCATAATCCGTCATATGAAAAAACCACTCATACAAGTTCCAGGTCAGGTGAGGCAAAGAATGTATTCTCTGAAGGCCTGAGGGGCTGCAGGGGGTGGTCCTCGAGGTTCCCCCACCCCCCCACCATCCACCCCCTCCCTGCCCACCCCACTTAAAGTGTGCTCAGGGACCAGCACAGGAGCCTGCAGTGACCCGCAGGCCCCTGGGAGAGTTCCATCTGTAGGCAGCGGCTCCAGCCGCCGGCAGCAGCCATGGCCCCAGGCTCTCCCAGGGGCCTGTGCCGCTATGGCACCTCCCTCCCTCTGACCAGACCGCAGCCCTGAGCGCAACTGTCCTGACCGAAGAAAGCCCGCCACAGGTATATTCCTGCTGAGACGTGAGCAGCTCCAGGGGTCAGCATTGTGTGCTTGAAGAACAGCGAGAGTGGGGTCTGCCCAGTGGGGCCTGTGGGGGCTCCAGGCGCCACAAGGTGCCCAGGCGGGAAAGGCATTTCGGATCACAGCCACTGGAAATCCAGGCTTGCACCAGTTTTGGGAGTGTTTTCACAGAGCCCCACCCAATATGTGTGCCCAAGAGGACCCCTGGTCTGCCCCTTCAGGTCCCCTGCCTACCTGTCTCTGGGCAGCTCTCAGAAAATTTAGCAAGAGCTCAGGCCCAGAAGGGAAAGGACAGAGCACCACAGCACAAGCACCGAGGAAGGACTGCGTGGTCCCAGAGAGGCTGGGGGCTGCCTGCCCAGACAGCGAGGGTCATGGTGCCAGCTGTGGGCAGGCTCCCCAGGCTACCCCAAACCCTGGGAGAGCCAGGAAGCCAAGAGCAGTCTCTGGCCATCTGGGTCAGAGGAGGGGAGGAAAGGGAGCATGGAGAGCAAACATGTCCAGGTATGAACAAGCAGCTGGCCCTGCCAAACTGTCTGGGCCAACCAGGACCAGGGTCAGGAAGACCAGGGTTAGGATCGGAAGCCTCCTGAGGACAGAGAAGGCAAGAAAAGAGAGCAGCTGAGCTGCTGGGAGAGAGGCAGAAATGGGGAGGGGCTGGAGACCAGGGTCAAGGGGACCAGAGACAGATACAGACAAGCAAAAAAGGGGACCAGAGTGGGGATGAAGGAGAGACAAAGGCCGAAATCAGACGGGCTTGGACAGACAGAGAGGTGAGGAGAGGAGGGAGAAGGGGAGGGAGGGGCTATGAAGGAGACAGGTTGCCCTGGGCCCAGGAGAAAGTGAGCACTGGGTGGGAGCCTCCCCTGATTCTGCCCTTCCGCTGTCCTTGCACCTGCAGGGAACGCGCCTCATTCGCCCGCGCGTGCATGTGCGTACGTGGGGCGTGAGTGTGTGTGCTGTGTTCTTACGTGTGCACACACACGTGGGCGGGTACAGGGCTCGGCTCCTTGCCCCGATCCAGGCCGTGCTCAAACTGCTCTGGAATGCTGCTCTCAAAGCAGATGGCCTCGGAGATAAAGCTGCCCAGAGCCCGGACAGAGAGGGAGGCCGCGGCAGTTGCCATGGCAGGCTGGGCCGGTGGTGTCTGCTTATTAGTGGCCACGAAAGCACGGCCCACAATGTCAAGACGGGTTCATGGGGAAGGGAGCCCCCCAGCAGAGTCCCAGGCGGGAAACACCTTTGCCTGAATGTCCCACCCCACCGTAGCAGGCACGGGTTTTGGAGCCCGTGGTACTGGCTGGTCACGGGCTGAGGTCTGAGAACAACACTCTGGCCACATCAGGAGAAGCACTGCCTCCCAAAACTCTGTGCTGAGATGCCCAAGCTGGAGCCCAGGACAGGCTGACCCTGTCAGACTGTGGCTGCACCCAGGACTGCAGACTAAAAGCCAGCCAGGGGCCAACAGCACAGTTTGGATGTGACAACAGCTTCGTGGGTGAGTGAAGGAGTGAAGGCACAGAACCGTCACTCCCAGTCTCCCACACAGTGCCCCGGGGTGAGGGCCAGAGGTGACCAGGGCCTCGCATTCCAAATGGGCCCCCAGAGCCCAGGAGGGGGAAAGGGCAACTGGGGCCCTCAACAGAGCTAGTGGTGGGGGACAGAGCGTGGTGAATGCTGTCTTGGCAACCCAACAAACACACTAACCCCACCAAGGGAGCCAGGCAGTATGTCCCCACTGGTTACTTGACCACAGGTCTAGGCCCTGAGGGGGAAGAACAGGAGACTGTCCGTCTATGCTGGGTACCACATGCCCACAGGCATGCAGCCCTACAGGGACTGTTGTTGTTCCTGACTTGTAGATGTGACGGAGAAGGGCTGGGGCCCGGGCCTGGGCCTTCTGCACCACAAAGAGAGCCTCCAGGCATTTGTTCCTCAAGTGGGAGCTCACTGGGAAAAGGTCTTTAGTGAAAGCCTCTGCTGAGGAAGGGTCCCACCATAGGCTGAAAGGTAGAGTGGGGGAGGGGGATGATGAGACTCAGCGGCTAGTCCTAGCCCTGGAGTGGGCAGGAAGCATCTGATGGGAACGCGAGCAAAGCCAGAAAGGTAGGAGGGCAGCAAGGACAGCTGAAGGGTTCCTGGGCTGATGCCCGAAGGACACATTCTCAAGGACAACCACAGGGAACACAGGCCTCAGGGCTTGGGCCTGGTCAGCCCAGGGCTGCCCACCTGAACCAGTCCAGACCTAGCAGCTCTGCTGGGGGCCCCGAGGCCTCACCTTTCCCTGGACCCCAACCCAGTTCAATCTCTAGATATCCCAGCCTTCACAGGTAAGAGCAGCTTGGAACCTTCCAAACTCTGTGCAGCCCTCCCACCCACCACACACACCAGAGTCCTGAACCTCCTGGATGAGACCACAATGAGCCCATCAACAGCCCTGACCCCTCAGAGCTCCAACCCTGCCATCCACAAGTGCATGAATGGGTTGGGGGTGGACAGATGGATGGAGGACGGATGGGTGTGTGGGTGAGTAGATGGATGGGTGGGTGGGTTTGTGAATAGGGGATAGGAGATGGATGCATCAGGTTTCCTAGTGCAGATCAGCAAATGTGGGAGAGGCTACACCCAGAGTTGAACACAGGAGACATGGCTCACTGAGGCCACCAGGAAAATACTCCACAAAGCCCCTGAAGCCCAGAACCCTTTGTCCCCCTACCTAATTGACCCCTAACACACTCACACACACACACACACACACACACACACACACAGCCCTGAACACATCCAGGCAAGGCAACCCCACGCACAAACAGAGACCTGAATAACATTGATCCCAACCCAAATGCCAGGCATCCATGAGTCTGGAAGGAAAGAGGGACAGGCCAATAGAACATGGCCCCCCTCCACCCCAGGAGCACAGGCTAGGGAAAGGAGATGAGAGACAGGCATCTGGGAAAGGGCCCAGAGCTGGCCGGAAAGTGGGTACTGGGAGACGGGAAACTCCCCAACTTTCACCAAGGTGGTACCAGAATCTCATGAGACCAGGAAAGGGAGACCCTTTCCCAGGGCGCTAGGAAACCGAGAACGCCAAAGCAGCACCACCAAAAATGGGATGTGGGTCCAACATGTACATTTTAAAATTCAACCCTTTTCACAGTTGGACAATTTACTAGATAATTGCTGGATTAGTATTAAAACCATGTCAGACACTCGGCGACATCAAGGTCTGTTGATGGACGTGCTGAGCCCCACCCCATGTGGAGGGAGCCCCAAAGTCTTTGTGCAAGTTCACATCTGGGCCACACCCTGTGCCCCCCAACAACTCAGTTATAAACAAGGAACTGAGCTCAGCAGTGACTAAGCAGAACAAGGCTCCAGGGGGAGCTAATGGCAGAACAAGGGCTCCCCAGAGGCTCCCAGCGTTAGAGCCCGCCTCCCCCAACTGGCCCGGGAGCGAGGCCACAGCTCTGAGAAGGAGGCAGGAGAATAAAACCCACTTTGCTAGTGGCCATTGTCCCAGCACCTGTGCTCCCTCGCCACGGCCCTCCCAGCGTGGGCTACTGAGCCCCACCCCCACCCCTTCAGCTGCACCAGACAGGGGCACCTGTATGCAAATCCCGCGGGGGGCACAGGGGAGGGAGGGTTGAGCAGACCAGACACGGGCAGGGTGCTGGTGAGGAGGGTGGGGAGGAGGGCAGCCTCAGAGGACCCACTGACCTTGGGGAGACGTGCTTGCGGCGGCCATAGGACCCCACCCCGGAAGGGACGAGCGGGGTCATGGGGTCATGGGAGAAGGGGCTGGGAGCCCTGAGCTTGAGGAATAGGACAGGACCCTGCGTGAACCTAAACCTTCAGCAGCTGTGGGATCTCCACGGAGACCCTGCCGGCTTGGGTTTGCAGAGACCGATAATGAGGGTCAGTGACCATGAAGGGAGCCCCTCGCAGGCTCCCGCTTACCGCAGTGAACCATGCCTGAGTTTCAGCTAACAGGGATTCTACCTGTTTTATGGGCTCAGAGAAATTAAAGGACTTCTCTGGGGTCCACAGAAGCAGGCCACAGTGGCAAGACAGACAGGGAAGCCCAGAACCACACCGACGTCCCACACGCGTCCCAGGAAGCCAAGCACAGTGTGACACACCGAGTCCTGGGGTCCGAATCGAAGCAGCTGAGACAACGGCACGTCCGCATGCCCCCACATGCCCCTGTCCTGCATCCTCGCTGCATGTCCTGGGCCCTCCCGAACCAACCTGGCCCTGACTCATACCCTAACACTTGCTTCTAAATCAAACAAGACTCCGGACCCCACATCAGGCTCCACGTGAACAGGCAGCCTGCAAACTCCCACCACTCCCGCCATTTCCCTTTGTGCAACTAAACATTCATCTTCAACATTTGCAAAAAAGCTGATTTCTCCCGGTGCTGGGCAGAAGGCAAACACAAGTGGAAAACCAGCAGGAGACTTATCTATGACTGGTGCTTTTCCATGACCGTCCCCTCTGTTGCCAGCTCCATCCTGGACGGAGGTGGGTTGGAAGCCCCTGGCAGCCCACCAGCATCCTGGGGACAGGGGGCCGGACTGGGCGGCACAGCAGCCAAGCTCAGAGCCCTACCTCCTCCAGGGCGGGGCAGCCGCATCCTCCTCCTGGCTCCACGCCAAGCCTGCTCTGCACTCGTCTTTGGCCCCGCCCCAGGTCACCTGGGGGCCCCGCCCACCCCAGTGACCACATGAGCCTCCTCCCTGGGCGGTCCTCCAACTCCCCAGCAAGACCAGTTCTGACCAACCCAAGGGCCTCGGATGCCCCAGCTGTGACTGAGGACTGTGTGTGTGTTGCTGTCTCTGGCACGGGGGCTCGAACTCCACGCGAGGCCTGTTAGTGCTCCTGGAACCTCCCGGGCACTCTTGAACAAACACCGCGGCCCCGACGCCTCCCCTCCCGAGGCAGCATGTGCAGCGGCTGCCCACAGACACCCTCACGCCTCACTCCAGCCATGGCCCTTGGCTCCCCTCCCAAAGCCGGCTCCTTGGGCCCCTCCCCTCCTCAGGGAGGCCTCCCTGACCCCCGCTCAACCACCCCAGGCACTTCATACTTTCCCCAGTTTGGGTGACCTCCTGTGTGTCAGCCTGACTGTTCCCCATGGCACTCCCTCCTCCCACAACAAAGTGGGGCCCGCCTATCCTCCAGCACCCCAGGGAAGGGCCTGCCCGTGCTCCCCACAGCGTCCTGACACCTAGAGTGGTCCCCACCCTGCTCTCCACAACGGGGGCCCTGTGTGCTTCCTGAATGAGTGAATACAGACACAAGAATCAGAGAGGTACACGGCCCCCCTGCTCCGGGAAGGGTTGGCTTCCAGTGAGCTGTGGGCCATCTGGGTCCCTGTGTCTGCACGGAGCTGAGAGAAGGAGCAAAGAGTCACAAGAGAAAACTCTGCAGCCCCAAACCAAGCCTGCTCCCAACTCCCTCGGAAGTCTACAGACCCACACGTGGGTCCCCCACATCTCAGCAGGAAAAGCCAAAACCATGACCCTGTCATCACAAACTGGGACACCCACATCAGTAAGTCCCACCCACTCCGAGCCCCTGGGTCTGGGGTGGCCAGGCCAGGCCAGGCCGTGGACAGCCGCCTTGCTGATGTGCTCAGGGGGTACTGCACGCAGCTGCCGGCGGGTCGTGGACGGGGGCGTGACTGTCCAGCGCCGACTCCTGCCCTGACACCATGGCGGCCTCACGCTGGCCACACTATAGGGCAAGACAACAGAGCCACCTGTGAGAATCAGTTGTCTCAGGGCTTGCTGGGTGGCTCCCAGATCCCATCTGAGAGTGGTGGAGCCCCCAACCCCAGCCAGGTCTCCATGGGTCCGTAGATTTTGTCCTTGAACCAGGGTTCTGAGGTAAAAGTTCTCAGCTCACTGGGACCTCCTGACCCCACTCTGCCCAGTCACTTGGCCTTTTGACCAGAAGTTCTCCAAAAGTCCCTCAGAATGTATAGGGTCTATAGCGGGTTGGCCCACCAGGGGCCTGGCTTCAAGGAGGAGAGCATGGGAGGGGGCCGTAGGTGTCAGGCTCCAGCTGGCACTGAACCCAGTCCTGCCAACCCACTGCAGGGAAGTGACGCCTGCTATCCCGTCGACCCCCGCCACATGCACAGACAGAGCCCCTCCCCTTCTTCAGGAGCCCACCCACCCACTCCTGGGCCCCAGAGCACAGACACTAGGGTGGCGCTGCCCCTACAGGAATAAGTAACCTCGTTGATGGCCCAGCACCGGCCCCTGGCCCATGAGAGCGCACTGAACCCCTCCAGCAACCTGTGAGTGAAATGCCAGTGTCCCCAGTCCACAGACAGGAAAACTGAGGCCCGGAGATGAGAGTCATAATTCAAACCCAGGCCTCCAAACAGTGCGCGCTCATCCCTGAGCTCTGCTGTCTTGGAGTGAGAACCCATGGATGGGAGAAGCCGCACAGAGGGGCTGCTGTATGTGTGTTCTGTGCACACGTGTGCACACCCGTGTGGACATGTGTGTGCACACGTGTGCACTGTGAGCACATCTGTGATCACATGTCTGCGTGTGCACATCTTGTACAGGTTTACTGCACATTTATGTGTGCATGTGTGTGCACGCCTGTGTGTCGTGTGGGTCTCTGTGGATCTCTGTACACGTGTGCCTGTGCACGTGTGTTTGCACATCGGTGCATGTGGGCATGTGTCAGTCCACACTCACATCTGTGTGACAGCACCGCTGGGGATGCTGGAGGCGCCTGGAGCTGGAGAAAGCGTAAGAGCTCCAGGCCCCACCCCTCACCCGCCAGAGGGCCCCACATGGACCGGCCCCCCAGCAGCGGTCATCCTTCGTGCCCATCCTCACCGTGGTGACCTCCCTCTCAACCCAAGGCCCATCATGTTGCCCTACACGCCTCTCCTCGGGCTCGGAGGCCTACCTCAAGGTGGGAAGTGTGCATCCCCCGGAGCAAGGGCCTTTGGGGGCCCCCACTCCCGCAGGGCTCTCTGCGTGCCGGCCACAGCAAAGACACTCTCCAATTGTCCGCCGCCAAGGGAGCAGGCTGCCTTCTCCCTCCAGAGGCTTGCCCTGCACCACACCCATCCTGGGGTTCCTCCCCCCCCATCCCCACCCCCCGCACCATGTCCCAACCATGGGTGCAAATGTGTACCTCTCCCGCTGGCCTGGGAGCCTCATGAGACGGGCACCTGGTCTGGGGTGGGTGCCCTCTTCAGACCTGAGCGTGTCAGACCACAACCACAAGCTACCGGCCCCTACTGTGCCTTCCGCAGGTGACATCGACGTGCCTTCGTCCCCTTGCCTCTCTCCGGGCAGTTTTCCACACTTATCCTGCAGTGTGGGGCCGTTATGCTGTAAATTGCTTCAGGAAGGGAAAACTTGTAATGGGAGCAGTGAGTCCCGGGGACAGAAGGTCCTGCCCATCAAGCATCACTTGAGACCTCTCCACCTTCCTGTGTCTGCGCAGAAGCCCTCGGTGGGGCGGGGGCTGGGGGGCACAGAAAGCAGCCCTTCTCTACTGGGAGGCCCCCAAACCCAGGAACTGGCACACAAGGTCAGAAGGGAGGTCTCTAATGTGAAGAGTTGCCCTGGATTTGAGATGATGCCCTTTCAGGTGGGGGACATCTAAGACGTGTTCTGTTTTGACCAGATGGTGACATGAGTTCGTGGTTCACAGTGGCCCTGTGGGTGGTCCCACCATTTCTAATGGAATTTGACTAGATTGTGAGATCCGCAAGTCTGGAGCCCACTGCCTTGTACGCCTCAGCATCCCTTCCCTGGCGGGGGGCCTCCCCAGGTACACTCACCTGCTCTGCGGCAGCTTCAGGGACAGGGGGCACGGATACCTGCATGCGCAGGAGCCAAGGGTGACTGGGCCCAGGGAGGGCCGCCAGCAGGCATGGCCAGGGACAGTTAGAGCAAGACAGGGGTGACCGGACCCAAGTGTCAGTGTAACAAGTAGAGGTGGGCTGGTTGCCTTCACCTCCTGCCATCAAGGGGCAAACATCCTCCCCAGACCATTCAGCTGTCCACAGGGAAATGTGTGGGCCTGCCAAGCTTGGCCCTGTGACATTATCCCTGCTGAGTTAGGCATGCCCCTTCCCAGGCTGGGGAACAGATGGGGTCCCCCCACACACATACACGCCCAGCCCCTCCCTGTACCTACCTGACTGCAGCCACCACCCAGTCCTTTGCCCCAGCCCTTCAGACCTCCACCTGCCACCCAGACCCCCTTCAGGCCTCAGGCCTCTCTCCCCAGAGCTCAGCCACATTCAGCTTTGCTCCCTCCCACCTCCCGGGATCTGCCACACCCAGCTCCTCCCCCCTCCCCCTCCCATCCTCCTGCTAAGCCTTCCCTGGGAAGCTTCCAGATTGGGTCTGGTGTCCTTGGAGCTCTGCTGGTCCCCAGTCCCTCCTCCTGGCAGCCTTATCAGATGCGCCGGCACAGTAATTGTACCGTCCTTCGTCCAGCAGCCGACTCCTCAGGGAGAGGATGAGGGACAATGCGGGTCTGCCTTACCCATGGCCCAGCCCAGGGCCTGCTCAGAGTTTCAGAGCCGCATGGGTGGGCGAAAGAAGGAAGGGCCCTGTTGAGGCCCACACACATCTCAGGGAGGCTGCGCTCTTTGGGGGGGGGGG
>NW_024424675.1:47919639-48027768 GCF_017311325.1 Ursus maritimus | reverse complement strand
CCCCCCCCCCCCCCAGTCCATCCTCCTGGAAGAGGGGCCCAGGCCTCGGACCCAACCCGGGTTCTGCAGCACAGGGGCCACCTCCCCCATGCTGCTCTGGAGCTAGCCCTTGCCACATGCAGGGCTACAGGGCTGTGCACCCACTCACCCTGGTATGCAGAATGCAGGCGCCAGAGCCCCAGACAGAGGTTTCCTTCTGATGCACAACTCCCTGTCTGGCCAAGGGGCGCAAGGGGTCCCAGGCTGGGGTCCCCTAGAGGACACAGAGTGGAGGCAGAAGCTGGCACATCCCCCCTCCCCAGAAAACTGCTGCACACCCCTTTCCTCCTCTGAGACCACAGAAGTGGGAGCAGCTGTCTGAGCAGAAAAGTCACAAACACCCAGTGCCCTCAGCACCAGGAAGGGAAAGGTTTAATTCTCTCCCTCCAAGAGAGGTCAAGGAGGTCAGTGAGGGGGAGGAAGGGAGGAGAGGAAGGAGAAAGAAGAGGGAGAGGTGGAGGGAGGTGGGGGAAGGAGGGGAGGTGCACAGAAGAAGGGCTGGCTCTGGTCAGGGCTTTGCGTTTGCACCCAGCACCCTGGCTCAGGGGTTGAGCTTTGAACCAGTGTTCTCTCTTTGTCTTCTCTGAAAGCAACTCCATGGTTTTTCATTTCCTTGTCCCCCTTACTTGCCCCACTTCTAGTCTCAGCACCCGTGTCTCTGGGTGTCTCCCCAGGGCTGCCTGCCCTCCCCTCTGCAGACCCTGTAGAGAAGGTGAGGACTGAGCTGGAGGGCAGCTGCCAGGCTGGGGACAAAGGGGGATGGGGCAGGTGGGGGGGCCAGGAGTACATGCCTGCAGCAGCCCACTGCTAATTCTCTCTAATTGCTTTAAAGTTGTACTAATTGAACTGATTGAAAACAGAGTCTGGGGGTGAGGGGTATGAAGGAAGGAAAGGGTGTTGTCCAAGAAGTCAGCAGCCCATCCCCCAGCCCAAGCTGACGCCACTCAGCTGCCCAGGGCCTCAGCCCGGGCAGCTCTTTGTCTCCTGACCACAGGCCTAGCCTGAGCCCCCTGCCAGATTTGGAGGTGGGGCTGGTGGGCACAGGGAGAAAGGGCCAGACTCAGAGCCAGAGAGTGTCCAATCCCAGGACAGGACAGGGCCCACAGGCCCTCTTATATCCGCAGATCCCACGAGCTGGTCCAGGGCATCCTGCCAGGCCTCTGGGCTGCACGCAGCCCAACCCACTGGTCCGCTGATACACTTGACAAATACCAGTGCCCACGCACCAGGCCCAGGCCTGAAGACAAAGGGTCCTGGGACCCCCATGTCTCACTTTGATGTGGCTATGTCAGATTTGCTCTCCACCTAACCAGGAGACCTGAAAAGCAGGCCTGGTCCAAGTCCTCCCCTGGACCCCAAGAGAAGGGGCCAGGAAACATTTGGGAAGGTGAGTGGGTATAAATGGCCCCTCACCAGCTCAGGATTCAAATCCTGGACTTGCCCTTCCCGCTTGGAGTAAAGCCTGTGGGGAGAAGCCCTGATGGCTTTTCCTACCAGCGGGCTTTAGTCTGGACACTCAACCCATCAGAGAGGCTCTAATAGTGTTTGATTTAAGAAAAGAAAGGGTTGGTGGGATGGGGTAGTCTCTCTCCCTTTCCTCCCAAGAGGCTCCTGTGTTAACATGTCCTCCTCCCAAGCTTGGCCACGTGACATGGCTAGACCCCCAGCATGGAAGGGAAGCCCTCAGAATGATATCTCAGGAGGCCCTGAGCACAGGAAGCCCTTTTCTCTGTACTGAGGGGACTAGAGAGGACTCCAGAAATGCCACCCAGAAGATTAATCAGTTATTCTCAGAAAGTTCAGAAACCAAGGCCCTAGGCCTGTGGTCTGGTGGGGCAGGCATCAGGGTGTCCAAGTGCTGGGTGGAAAGTCTGTCCCACCCAGGGTGTCCACTAGCCCAGGGGCCAGCCTGCAGAGGGGACATGGGAAGGAGNNNNGGAAAGAGGACTTCTGCAGTGCTGAGGGAGAAGAGCTCCCAGCACATCCCATACACATCAGGTGGTCAAGGTTGAGCAAGGGGACACACAAAGGCATGAGCAGGTGCGAGCCCAGCCTCCCAGGTGCTACCCTAGGCACCCACAGGCACACAGCAAGAGCTGGGTATTAGGGACACGGCTGGCTTCAGGACAGGAATGAACCTCAGGGATCCCAAGTTTCAGTTTCCTGTAATTCCCAGTGTTGCAGAGATGGCTGGAGACCTCCAGGCAAGATGAGGGGCTGTGACAAAGGCAAGGAGAGAGACAAGGTGAGGCGCGCCCTGGGGGTTGCAAGGTTCAGGAGCCGGAGAAGGAAGACAAGCCAGAGCAGGTCAGCAGGCTTATCCACAGACGGGATGAGGCTTCTAGAGCAGTGCCCGGCAGGCTGGAGAGCAGGGGCGACCTGCCGGGACGTGGGTGGGCACAGCCTTGGAGCCGGGGCTGGAGGACAGCTTTGGGGGCAGTCATGACAAACAGCAGGATTTGGGAAGTGGAGAAAGGTAGTTGGATAACGAGCTGATTGGCAATGAGTAAACAGCAATTGCTTGATGAAAAACGTTTACGGTGCAATTAGCAGCTGTGCCATAAATAAAAGTTTAACTGTGTTTATTATAAACTTGTTGAACCACAGGAAACAGCTCCATGATTGAGCTAGCCTGTAACGCTCTGTGTACTGCTCGAGACGTTCTCCGTACGATGCATAATTAAGTGTGCGCTCGGCCTCCGCGCGAGAGGCCCACTCTTCAGCCCTCCAGCCCTCTCTACTCCATGCCTCCGTGCCCAGCTCTATCCCGACCCTCTACCTGACCCCAGAAGCCTGGATGCAGAGGACGTGACCCCTCCTTGGGCCACACGCTGCCTCTACTGTCCAGATTCTGCGGTATGATGCATGTCCCCGCCTCACCCCACGTTCCCACGAGTGTCATTCTTTTTGTTTTTAAGATTTATTTATTTGAGAGAGACAGAGGGAGAGGGAGAAGCAAGCCCCCTGCCAAGCAAGAAACCCCCCCGCCGACGCAGGACTCGATCCCAGGACCCTGGGATTGTGACCTGAGCCGAAGGCAGACGCTTCACCAACTGAGCCACCCAGGCGTCCCCACAAGTGTCATTCTGAGACCACGTGACTTGCTCGGCACCCGGCCACCTTGACACCAGAAACTGAGCACCTGCCTTACCCCTGACCCTCCCAGTCCTCTCCAGAGGCCTTTGCCCGGGACTCTTTCCCTTCTCTTCAGCTCTTCCTGCTACCAAATTCTGTCTGGAACCCTCAGAGTTCTCCGTCTGCCCAGCCCCCCCCCCACTCCTCCACCACCTGGGGACGAACGCCCTTCAGCAAGCTGCCTTTGCATCTCATCTCCCATCATGTATTTTGGGGTTTTTTTTTTTTTTTAAGCATGGAAATGTTCAAAAACAAAGACGATGAGAAACATTTGGGCCTTCACCACCCTTCCTAGAGGGAGCATCTCTAAAATTGGTTTGTGTCATCTCTCCACTTGTTTTCATAGTTTTACCATTTACATACACATCCAAGAACAGCCGCACAGCCCTCTTTGCAGGTCACATTACTGTGGTCACAAACAACAAACCTTTTCCAGCTCCCTTTTACTGCTCAGCACTGTTGTTGAGGTGTTTCAGAGTTGGTCTGGCTGGTTTACCCCTGTGTGGCATGACGAAGGGGTACACATGCCTCTGTCTTTTCCCGCTGAGGGACACACGGGCCTGCAACTTTGTCATGACAAGTACATTTTCTTTCTTTCTTTCTTTCTTTCCTCCTTTCTTTCTTTCTTTCTTTCTTTCTTTCTTTCTTTCTTTCTTTCATTTTATTTATTTATTTGACACAGAGAGAGACAGCCAGCGAGAGAGGGAACACAGGCAGGGGGAGCGGGAGAGGAAGAAGCAGGCTCCCAGCGGAGGAGCCCGATGTGGGACTCGATCCCGGAACTCCGGGATCACACCCGGAGCCGCAGACAGATGCTGAATGACTGCGCCCCCCAGACGCCCTGACAAGTACATTTTCAATGGTCCTGTGTCCTTGCTGCTGGGCGCCTCGCTGACCCTGGCTGCTACAGATGACGCCGGTGCCTCAGATCTCTTTCTCCAGGGCTCTTGCCACCGCCTCCGCCTCTACTCTCCTTCCTTAGAGTTCCTGAGCTTTTGGCTTTGCCAGCCTCTTGTGTTTTCTGGATGGCTAGTGAGGTTGGGTGTCTTTCAGACAACTGGGGCTGTAGTGACAGCCTCACGGACAAGCAGGCACCACACACTCCAGTTCCCAATTTGGAGGCCATGACCCTGAGCTTTAGGATGGTCTTCAAGGGCAGGAGGGGCTTTTCCTGGGTCTTGCTCCTGAGGACCCCCGGGCCTAGAACATCTCCATGCAAGACGGTGATGCATCACAGCCTTCAGTCCCAGGAGCCCACCGTCTGCTGCCCAGGACAGCTTGTGAGTGTCACGCTCAGCACCTGTAGGGCCACTTCTCTGGGGAGAGACGGAGGCAGCACGCAGGGTCCCCAAAGCCATTTCTCCATTCCCACTCCTGCACACGCCCTGTTGCCCTTTATGCCTGTTTGGTAGTGATTATGTGATTGATTTGTGAACATTTCCGTGTTTCTGAGTAACCCTTGCTGGTTGCGAATGTGACAGACCTCCACAGCCAGCTGGCCCTCACTTTCCTTCCTGATGACATTTTGCCCCTTTACCGCTGACCCTGCATACCTTGCTGCCCTGGCCTGCCCGCAGTGTGGGGCCTCCCTCCATGAGCCAGCGCTCCTCCCCCCAGCCCCGCCTCGCAGCACTTTCCTGCTCTGTGTGTCGGGTGTTTTTGAGAAACCCTCTTCTTCATAGAAGGAATGGGATGATGTTTCCAACCTGGAAAATAAGGATGAAACGCCTCTTTTGGTGTCCCGAGTGTGATTTCCCACGGCTATCTCCGGGTACACGCCACATAAGGCTGTTGCGCAAGCTCTTTGTGTCTGTATCTGTCTGTCCCATTGGCAGCCATGCCCGGGGGGAGGGGGCAGCTGGCAGAAGACCTCAGAGCAGCAGCGGCTCCACAGCCGTGAAGAGACAAAGGTGGAGAGAGGCCTTGGGGTTGTTTCTTAGTGTTTGAACTCCACGGGGCAGGACTTAGATGTCTGAGGGGGAAGGAAGGAATCCTGCAGGGAGGGCACCTCCTCCCCAACCCAGCCACACACCCCCACACCTCTTCACGGACTCCTTGCAGACCTTCCCAAGTGCGGCTCTCTGCACCTATCCATCCTGCACCAGCCCTTCCACAGCCCCATTCCTGCTCTCCCTTTCCTTTCTGGGCCACAGACACGTCTTCCAGGCATGTCTGTCCCCCCCAGAGTGTGGGCTCTTGGCACAAAAACTGTACCTGCCTATAGGTAAATACGTTTATCTCCAGTCCTGAATGGCTACCCGGTCCACAGGTGCACCTTGCCTTCCCTCTACACGGCGTCTTCTTCCAGGGGCCTGAGGCGGGGACAGTCTTGGGTGGAAGGACAGCCAAGGCCACGCCATCCCATGCCTTGCCCAACCAAGGGTCAGAAGAAGGCCCCCAGGCCCCAGTCAGAGGGCCACCAAGCACAATTACCCAATGAGCCTGAGAATGATGGTAGAAAGGTGAACTGTCCCTTTAATTTCTTCCCAGGAAAAGCCTCCAGACTACAAAAACAACATTTTAATTTAAATTCTGATTCCACATTCATTCACGGAGCAGCTCTGAGCAGGGATTTCATTAAAGGCTTTAATAGATTTTATAGGACTTGTCACATCCGGGAAGGTGATGGAGCAAATGCATTTTCTTTGCCTCCAGAATTTCAAGAGCGGCTCAGAAAACAAATTTACCATGAAAATGCAGAGCAGGCCAGCCTTGTACAGACAAGGAGAAGTGACCTCACCCCAGGTGAGCAGAGCCAGGCCACCCTCCCTGTCTTCCCCACTTGCTGGGGCTGCGACCACCCATGGAACCACAGGATGGGCAAGACCCTGGGGTATACAGAGGATCTTGCCAGGAACAGGGAAGCAAGGGGTCTCAGGTGGCCCAAGTCCCAGCAGCACCAGCAGGACCGGGCTGGACGCCTCCTCTGTGAGCTGGTAGGTACGGTGGGCAGGGCTGCCCCTGCATCTATGGCTCCCGGAGTTGGAACTTTGAACTGACGTCTTTCCCTCTTTCCTGCAGGGCTCCAGCCCCTCAGATGCAGGGGCAGCTGCCTATTAACTCAGCCACGTCAAGAACAAAGACATACAAGCAGGGCGGCTGACTTGCCAAGGTTTTCCCAGACTGTCCAGATTTTAAAACCTAGAGTCCTAGAAACACCCTCAGTCAAGCAAACCACAGTGGGGGACCACAGGGTCAGGCAAGCAGCAGGTCAGGCCCTCAGCCCATTCCGCACTGCATCTGCCTGGGCCCCTGTGGATTCCCCCAATTCAACCGCCATTAGTGGGGCCATCAGCCCTTGTGCTGCAGGACCTCCTGTGGGTTCTGGACCCCTTTGCCAGGTGCCCCCAGAGGAATATCCTGCCAGCTCTCCTCGTCTCCCCACCTTCTGCTTTGACTTAGCCATGGACCACGGGGGCCACCCCTCGCACACCACAGTCACGCTGCCCAAGCTCTGCTCGTTGCTGTCCTCCGTGGCCCATGGCTCCTGTTCCTTCCACCCCAGGGACCAGGACGCTGTTGGCAACAGCTCCTGCAGGATGGCAGCCAAGCCCTTTCCTTGCGCAGCCTGAGCTGCACCCAAACTCCCACTCCCCTCTCCTAGGTCTGCCCAGTCAAGGCTCCACCCACAGGGACCCCACGTACCTGAGCACTGAATTTCTAACATTCAGAGGAAGTGTTTAAGGAACTATCTAAGCAAAGCACCAAAAACAACTGTTTTAAGAATTTGGCTTTTTTTAAAAGGTATTTATTTATTCATTTGGCTCTGTATTTGAGAGAGGGGGCAGAGGGGCAGAGGGAGAGGGAGAGAGTCTCAGGCAGACTCTCGGCTGAGTGCTTAACCTGACACAGGGCTCGATCTCATGAACGGGAGATCAGGACCTGAGCCAAAACCAAGAGTCAGACACTTACCAGCTGAGCCGCCCAGGCGCCCCGCAGCTTTTTTTTCCCAAAAGTGTGCAAATAGTCATCCTGAGGAAAATTAACAATGTTTTGGACTTCGCTACGCCAATTTATAGTTTAATATTGTTTTAATGTTGAATTTTATGTCAAGAAACATAACTTTTTGGCAAGGGCCTGACCCCTTGCTGAGTGGATGAGTGAATGAGGGTGCAGCACGGTGCACTCGCTGGCCTCTGGGTCCTCCTCTGGGAGGAGGCTGGGGGCCCCTGTTCACACCAATGGCCTCCCCCGCACTGTCCATCCCCACAGACCCTGCTGTACGCACAACCTAGCATCATCCTCCCACCACCCCAGAGAGGTCCCGTGAGCTCCGTGGAGACAGCCTGGGGCTGGAGAGGCGTCACGGCTTTATCCAGAGGGCCACCAGCCTGAGGTCAGCTCATCTTGCACAGATCCTTCTCCTTGGCCTCCAGAGCCTCCTAACTCCCAATCCCGTCTTGTACCCTGGCGGCTCTGTCCAAGGCCCCTGGGGAGCTCCTCAAAGAGCCCCCCTTCCCAAGTCAATGTGCTGATTCAGTAACTGGTTCGCCATCTGGGGCTGGACACGCCCAGCACGCAGCCTATCCCAGCCTTCATCTCTCCGCTCTGCCCGGAGCCATGGTGCACTTGCTAGCCACCTGTGTGCCGGCTACTGGCTGAGGAGCCTTGCAGGAGATTGGAACTGGGGTGTTTATTCTCACCCGTAGGTCCCAGCTCCTGTAGGGGGCCTGCCCTGGGCCCTCTTGGGTCTAAAGGTAGACCCCACTTTACCCCAGGTGGTCCCTCTGCCTACACCTTAATCCCCTTATTCAGCTCTCCTCAGTTTCCCAGCTGGAGCGTGACATGTGTCTCTTACCTAGACCCTAACTGACACAGATATCTAACTTGAATTTTATACCAAAATAAATACAAATGGACCGAAGATGCAGACGTTTAAATAGAACCATAGAAGTACTGGAAGAAATCATAAGAATATTATGAGCTCACAAAGCCCAAATTATAAAAAATTAATCACTTCACGTAGTAAAAACATTTCTACAAGGCAAAACTACTTTAAACAAAGACAAAGTCAAATGACAAACGAAGAAAAATATTTGCAAGTATTTAGGCATAAAGCCTCACTGTGCCAAAAGGCCGTACAGATCGGTAAGACCAAGTCCAACAGCCCAATAAAAAGTGGGTCAAGGATTAAATAATTTATAGAAGGAGAAATATGATTTTTAAACATATAAGAAGTTGTTCGGCTTGAGTCCTGGGGGAGAAATGTCATCTCAAACCGTGGAGCTTCCCTTCCAAACCCCTTAGACTGGCCAAGATCCAAGGGCTTCTTAGCACGGCCGCGTGGGGAGAGTGCAGGCGGAGCAGCTCACACGGCTGCGGCCGGGGCCTGGGCCGGCCCTGACGAGGGCAGCTTGACAACAGATCCTGCAAAGTCAGAACTGCACACTCTTGCCCAGCACCTCCAGGAACCCAGCCCAAGACAAGACGTCACTGGCACCACCGTCCACGAACACACGGTCAGAAACAGCCTGAATGTCCACGCACAACGGCTAGGCAGCTCGTGGACCCTGTGGGGTCTCTTTCGGACACCAGGCCACGTGGACAGACTCCATGGAAGTGCGTGTGCGTGTGCGTAGCACAGACCTGCCCTGAAGGGCCTGGGAGAGACTGGTCACTCTCTGTGGCTGAAGAGTGGGAGAGGTCCCTCCTCACTGTGTCCCTCCCTCATGCCTTTTTCTGTGTGAACCATCTGCTTGTATAACCCTAACCCTCTCCTCCAAAAAGGAAAAAAAAATGTATTAAAATATTGATATATACCTTTCTTAGTTCCCAACCCTGCAGCCAATCCCAGAGGTTCCGACCCTGGGGCCTGGAGTGGGGATGACCCCCCAAGTGATTCTGAGTGTTGGGAGACCAGGGGCTGGGACAACAGTCGCCCCCTATTGATGCCAGCCCCTCTGAGACGGGAGCGTCTGCCGACGCCAGCCCCCCACAGATGGCTCCCCCCAGTATTCCGGGACGAGGAGACTCTGCTGCCCTCTGGCAGAGGACGGAGGAGACGCAGGCTGAGGCCCTGTTGGAACCTGGGGGGGACGTGTTCCGGGGCCACATCCTGCGTGACCTAGGGGTCTCTGTGAGGGCCCACGGGGCACACACTGGATCTGAGCGCATCAGTGTGTTTGCTTCAGTTAAAAATAAATCCAGAGCGGCACCCGGGCGGCTCCGTCAGCGAAGCGTCTGCCATCAGCTCAGGTCATGATCCCAGGGTCCTGCTGCTCCCTCTCCCTCTGCCCCTCCATCCCACTCATGCTCTCTCGCTCTCTCTTTCAAATAAATAAATAAAATCTTTTTTAAAAAATAAAAAATAAAAATAAAGAAAACTCAGGCACCAGGCCCGCCCTGCCCTAGGCAGTGGGGTGCGGTCCTGAGGTTACTACAATCCCCAGGAGCTCCTGAAGCAAGCTGGGCCCTTTCCAACGTGGCTTGTGGACCAGGACCAATGGCCCAATGACCCCAGGGAGAAACGTGGCCTGACCACAGGGCTCCAATGGGACAGACAGAGCTCAGGCTGGGGGGCCATGAGGACAGATAGTGACAGGGTCCCCACAGGATGTGAGAGGCCATGACCCCCCCCCCCAGGGCATGCTGACCTGGGCTCAGGGCTGAGTTTCAGCCTCTCTGATGGGCAGCCCAGCCACAGCCCAGCAGCCGTCCTCACCCTGCCTCCCGGCCCAGCCAGATGCCTCGGAACAGTGGTGTGCATAGACGGCCCACACGGTCCACTCCAAGGCCTGCTTCTGAACCACAGAGTCTACACTGCAGGGCGTCTATACTGCCGCCAGCATGTCTACTGCAGAGGGTCCTCCCTGCGCGACACCCTGTACATCCAGCTTGCAGTGTGCAGAGTGGAGTGGGTCCACCCCAAAGGGTCTACACCGCGGTGCATCTGCAGTTCACCTTCCAGGGCACGGGTCCGCGTCTGCATTCACCTTGTGTCTACAAACACGTGTGCACACACATACGCACATCTGGAGCCACGAGGGCCAGAGCCACTTCCACTGTCCTTTGTGGACTGATCGAGAAAGCGTCGGCGACCCAGGACAGACGGACTAATGCTCTACCTCCCACACAGGAGCCCTGCCCTCCCCTGGGCTGACCTCTGCCGCCATCACCTGCAGAAGCAAGTAGGCTGCACACCCTGTTCTCAGCCCCACGAGTTAGAGCTCATGAAAGTAAGACGAACGGGGCACCTGGCGGCTCCGTCGGGGAAGCGCCTGCCTTCGGCTGAGATCATGATCCCGGGGTCCTGGGATCGAGTCCCACGTCGGGCTCCCTGCTCCACGGGGAGCCTGCTTCTCCCTCTCCCTCTGCTGCTCCTCCTGCTTGTGCTCTCTTACTCTTTCTCTCCAATGAATAAATAGAAACTTTTTATAAAAAGAAAGTAAAACGAAATCTTGGACATGAAGATCTTGACTTTACCTTCAAAAGTTTATTCTTCAACATTTTTAGAATGATTTTGGTTTTTACCTTTTGCATCTTTTCCCAAATGCCTCCCACTGCCTTGGAAAAAGTACAAACTCGTCTCCATGACCCCCCCTCCACCCCCCTCGTTTCCTGTAGGCCTGACCCCTCTATTTGGAGTTCCCGGGGAGAGAGAGCGGTGAGCAGCATGAAAGCACTGTGCACATTTCCTGCCACAGATGGGGAGGGGTGGGGGTGCACAGAACCCTTCAATCAGCACAATTTACTCTCTCACAGCTCCGGAGGCAGAACCCCAAAACCAAGGTGTCAGCAAGGCCACACTCTCTCCAAAGCCTCTAGGTGAGCACCCTTTCTCACTTCCTCCAGCGTCTGTGGTCTGCAGGGCTCCGTGGCTTGTAGACACTCATCACCCCGATGTCCGCCTGCATCGTGCGTCGCCTGACCCTCTTGCTGGATCTTCTGGTCTGGACACAACTTTCCCTCTTCCAATAAGAATTTGACTGCCGTGTGACCTCATCTTAACTAATCACATCTGCAAAGACCTGACTTCCAAATAAGGTCACGTTCACGGGTGCTGGGGTTTAGAACGTCAGCCTCATCTTTTTAAGGACACAACTCAACTCACAACACTCATTGATGAAGAAACCAGTAAAATGTTACAACCTACTTCAAAGGAAAATCCAAACCACAAACATATACACAGGCAATCAGTGAATTTGTAAGAGACGCACCGCTGTTCACCACCCAAAGAGCAATCATCAGTTGCTTTCCACCAGACAAAATTAATTTGCATTTCAATGAACAAGAAACGTTGGCATTACTATCAATTTTCTGCAATTATAGAGCTATAAAATAGCTCAAAGATAATGAAAGACAGAAAATCTGGAAGGGAGAGCCAACAGGACACCCAGTAGTTTTTTTTGACATTTCCTTACAGTTTATCCTGACAAAACTTCATGCATACACAGAAGTAAAGAACGCAAGGGTTGCCCCTGCTGGTCACCGAGCGCTAACAAAGATCAGCTCCAGACCACTCCCATTTTGTTTACACTGTGTCCACGCCTACAGGGTTATCTTGGGGCAAATCCCAAACATGATCGCATCACTTCATTCATGAATATTTTAATGAGTAGTTTTTAAAGGATTTTAGAGAGAGAAATGACATAATCCTACTGGATTTTAGAAAAATCAGTCTGGTTGCCAAGTACAGAAGGACTGAAGAAATTAGCAGAGGCAGAAAGGAGAACGCCCAGATAGCCAACACATGTGCACACACACCACACACAGTGCACACACCACACGCTGTGCACACACCACACACGTGCACGCACCACACGCAGTGCACACACCACACGCGTGCACACACCACACGCAGTGTACACACCACACACGTGCACACACCACACGCAGTGTATACGCCACACGCGTGCACACACAACACGCATGCACACACCACAGGCATGCACATACCACACGCAGTGCACACCACACGCAGTGTATACACCACACGTGTGAACACACCACACGCGTGCACACACCACACACGTGCACACACCACACGCGGTGCACACACCACAGGCGTGCACACACCACACGCAGTGTACGCACCACACGCGTGCACACACCACACGCAGTGCACACACCACACGCGTGCACACACCACAGGCGTGCACACACCACATGCAGTGTACGCACCACACGCGTGCACACACCACAGGCGTGCACACACCACATGCAGTGTATACACCACACGCTGCACGCACCACACGCAGTGCCCATCACACGCGTGCACACACCACACGCTGCACGCACCACACGCGTGCACGCACCACACACAGTGCACACACCACACGCGTCGACACACCACACAGTGTACGCACCACACGCGTGCACACACCACACGCAGTGTATACACCACACGCGTGCACACACCACACGCGTGCATGCACAACACATAGTTTGCACACGTGCTCAGAACACCACACATACACATGCATATTCTCTTGCCCATCACATAAGCTCGCACCAACGTAGGAATGACACACACAGATCACACAGAAATGTCAAATCCCCAGGGACCCCGGGGGTGGCTCAGTCGGTTGAGCGTCTTACTCTTGGTTTTGGCTCAGGTCATGACCTCAGGGTCGTGAGATCAACCCCACGTCAAGGCCCACATCGAGTTGGACGCTCAGTGCTGAGTCTGCCTGAGGATCTCATCTCTCCCTCTGCCCCTCCCCCCCGCATGTACTCTCTCCCCCTCTCTCTGTCTCAAATAAATACATAAATCTTTAAAAAAAAAAAAAAAGGAAAAGAAAAGAAGAAAAGAAACATCAAGTCCCCAAAGCCCCTCTGGACATCTCTGGAGCCTTTCAAGCGGCTATGTCCCTGCTTAGGCCCCCAGGCCCCTGCCTCGTCTATCATCCCGCTGGGCTGCAGGCAGCCTTCCGCTGCCCAGACACCTCCCCACTCTCAAAATACCCCTGGGACCTTCTTCTCTGCTCTCTGGAAATGTAAGATTTGGCCGCCAGGGTTGCCCTCAGAGCTCTGCACTGCCCCTGCCCCGCTGGGAAGAAAGCAGACTGAAGCATCAGGCAGGGACGGAGTTGAGACGTCTCCAGGTAGTTGAGACGGGTGAGCCCCTCCCCCACGGACCCCTCCGCACCTGCTCCACCACTAGGTCAGCTGGCCGTTGAGGCTCCAGCCCAGGTCTCCCAGCATCAGGTAGCACCACCTTTCTGTCTTCAAGGGCACTGGTACCCGCAGTTCCCCTGCAAGTCAGCCTGTCCCCAGGCCCCGCTTGTCCAGGTTATTCTTTAGAAAGGGTACCGAGGGCTGGAGTCGCCCTGCTCTCCCAGCTGTCCTGTCTCTTCTGCAGCAGTGCTCAAAACTGGCCACTGGGTGTCAGGGTTGGGCTGCATTGCACAGAACGCACATGGCCTGGGAGATGGAGGGGATGCTGCCCTTCCACCGAGCCTTGGGGAAAATGGCTGCCCTTCTTGGGTTAGACAGAACTAATCTGAGAGGGCCTCTTGGAAGAGGGGGGCTTCAAGGTGCTTTGGGCCAGTAGCTAGCCTCCTGGTTTCCCAGTTCCCTATACAAGCTGATGATCCCCCCCTTCCCCGGCACACCCACCTCCAGGAAGCCCTGTTCCCCTGTATCATGCAGCCCACGGCCCCTTAGCAGCCTCCTGTCCCACTCACGGCTGATGTGAGGTCACCATTGGCTCCCGGTGTTCATCTGAGCTGTCCAAGCCCCAGGTTGAAACACCAGACCAGCTCCAGAGCTGCATGGGCAGGTAGGAAGGCAGACTCCTCCCAGCATCAACAGGCACTGGGCCCAACTTGTGAGGGCAGCGAGCAGAGTCATCGGCCGGCACCGTCTCAGCCTGTCCCCCATCACACTCTAAGGCAGGGAAATTATGATCCCGATTTGGCAAAGGAGTAAATGGAGGTTCAGAGAGGTTGAGTGCCTCACCCTGGGTCACACAGCAAAGACAGAGAGGGCTCTAGACCCGCACTCCAGACCACTGCCTGGGGGTGTAGACAGAGACCTCAGGCAGGATCCACCTCCGTGGCCTGAGCCACCCGCTCCGAGGGTCTCCTCGGTGAGAGCATGAGCTCTGCTCACAACCATACTTCTCGACCCCTGGGAGGGAAGCAGGGGCTCTGAGTTTCCAGCTGCTCCAGCACCTGCCTACGGAGACCAGGCTCCTGAGGGAACAGCCGGTGGTTGGTGCCAGGGCCAGCCCCTGAGTACCCTCCCGTGGATGACGCTGACGGTGGCAGCTCCGTCGGAGGCTAAACATGTCCCGTTGCGCTAGGATGGCAAGCTCATGCTGGAGAGGCTGTCAGAGCCTCCTGTTTTCACCTCCAGAGTGGGCGAGGAGCGGCACCACCTCCTGGGTCATCGTGGGCCACAAAAACACCAGTGGTATTGCCTGGCTCACAGTGGGCATTCGGATAACACAGAAGGAAGTGGGGCAGGGGATTTGGGGAAGGTGCCTGGGCCCTGCATGGAGGTGGGGGACACGAAGTTGTCTTCTGGCAGAGCCCAGGCCTGGCCCCCATGGGCTACACCAGGCGGCCTTCCCTCCAGGGGAAGTACCCTCTCATAAGTACCCTGACAGTCCCCACAGATAAATGGTTTGTCCAGGGCCAAGGGGTTTCCTGGAGTTCAGATGCTCAGTAGTAAGGAGAGGTTCAGGTAAACCAGGACGGCTGGTCACCCCCCTTCCCACAAAAGGGATGCTGAAGCCGCAGGGTCGCAGGTGGGGGGCGTGGGCTCTTCAGAGGGCACAGCCAAAGTAGACACCAGGTAAGACCTGTCCAGACAGGGTTGTCATGGCGACTAGAGAGCCTATAGGCGGGTGGGAGCTGGGCCCTTGCTGACTCACCCAGGACAGGGGTGGGGCACACAGCCTCCTCCAAGACCTGGCAGCTCCTGGAGCTTCAAGAAGAGGCCAGGTAAGGAAGGACATCCAGGCCTGGGTGCTAGACACAGCCCTGAGGACACCCTAACTCAAGCGTGGGCCTCAAGCCCAGTGGCAAGACAGAGCAGGAGCCCCAGCGAAGCACTTGGAGGGACTCTGCGTACAAGGGAACACTGACCAGGGCGGAAGGCCACCTCAAAGCTAGACCCCGAGCGTCTGCTATGACACTGGGCCCTGGTGCCCCTCACCTCCTCCACCCCCCACCCCCGGGCTGGCCTGGCTCTGCTCCATCCTCAGCTGGGTCTGGGGGGTCCCCGCCTCAGCCCCTTCTCCTGACCAGCAGGAGGCCCCTCCCATAAGCCCTAGACAGAGGCACTACCCCAACCCCACCTAGGTCGTAGCCTAACCGGGCCCCCAGCACTATGTCTAAGGCCTGGTGCACGCACAGTGGGCCAATATAATGTCTGTTACCTGGACCCGCAGGGGTACCAGTGAGCCAAAGGGTGAGTGGAGCCCAGGGCAGCCCCATGAGCAGGAGACCCAGTGTGGGGCAGGGCCATGGCTGGGGCCACTCCTGGAGGCACCCTTCCTTCAGCAGCCAACACTGGCTTGCGGAGCAGAACACCAGGGCCTGCACGGAGGGAGGACAAGGATTTGGAGGGAGAGGCCGGGGCCAGCTCCAACACCCCCCAGCTGAGCCCTGCCTCCTCCCCACACTGCCCCAGGCTATGGACTGCTTCTCCCAGACCCAGGCACAGCCCCTCTCAAACCCTGCCCCCAACACCCAAATCCCCCCCACCCCCCACATCACAGCCGTGCAGACACCAGGCCTGCCGGTTTCCACCACAGCAGGACCCTGTTCACTGGCCACAGAGGCCAAAGAGAAGGCGAGGGTGGGGGGTGCCCCTGGGAAAGTTCCCCAGGGCGCACAGAGGAGACTCGTGCTGCTGCCACGTGCAGACCCAAGGTGGGGCACAGAAGTGTCTCAACCAATCACATGTGCACATGAGCAAGAGTGAGTAAGACGCTGTGAACACAGGGCAGGAAGCACATGTGCTAGCCACACCGGTGCAGCTGGAATGCGGCGAAGTAAGCATGGGACCTGGGGCCCCATGCCTGCCCTGGGCACCTTGCCCCATCACTGGTGGCCCTCCAGCCAGAGAGGGCCCCTCGCTGGTGCCCAGCCTCAGTGACCTTCCCAGACAGCCCCGCCCGACCATCTGGAACGAAAGACAACGGACGGGGCCTGGAGTTGACCAGGAGTCTGTGTGAACGTGGGGGACGGGGAGGACAGGTGTGCTGGGATCTAGGTACCGTCCGAAGTTGTGCGTGGTATGCTTGGTACAGGGCCCCGGGGTCAGGCCAGGGTCCATCCTCTGAGCCTGGGGTTGGTGCCAGGCAGGTGGGAAGGGGTAAGGAATGAGCAGCCTTGCACAGCAGGACCCGTCGTCTGGCCCTACTAGCTGCCAGCTCGGTCTGTCCTCCCCTGCCCAGGAGTTGGGGAGGCTCAGGAGATGGGAAGACCACTTCGCCCTGGCCTTACTCCTCCAACCGTCCCACCCCTGCATCACCTGCACACAGACAGAGAGCCTGGTCCAAGGTCAACAGCTCTGGCCTGTGGAGCATCCTGTACCCTGCCCCACCCGTGGAAAAGTCTGGCTGCTCACACTCCCTGGGACCAGAACCAAGCTGAGCGGTGTGGCAGGATCCCGCATGGAGGCAAAGCACCGGCCACCCCCAGAGCCCCCCTCGGCCTGGCCTTCTGGCCTGAACCACGGCTCTGCGGGGGTTGATACGAGCCTGAATCAGCCTTGCCAGCCCACCGACCTTTGGCATAAACCTGCTCACGACGGCCCGTTCCCGGGTCCATCTCTGGCCCAGGCGGAGGGTGTCAAGCTACATCCACAGTCTCCCACCCCCCACATGCATATTTACGTACACGGAGATGCCTGTGACCCCTCGCACTCGAGACACATCGGCACCTGCACCTCCCTCCCTCCCTGCCCTGCTCTCAGAGTGACCATAGGAACTCTGGGGGAGGAGAGGAGAAGACACCCCTCCACCCCTCTCACCAAGTGCACCAAGACCACACAGGAGACATGCCCCCAAACTCGGGACAGGCCCCCGGGTCCCACCCAGTAGGGCCTGTTTCTGGTTGTTGGAGCCTGGGCAGGAAGGAGGGGGAGGCTGTCACCACAAAGCCGCCCACATCTGCTGTTCCATCTCTACTTGAGTCCCCCCATCCCTCCTGATCCAAGTTTCTGGGAGACAGGAAGCAGTAAGCTCTCTGGTAATGGACCTCAATGACCTTCCCAGGCTGAGAAGGACCTGGGCTGCCTTGGGGAGCCATCGGGCCTCCTTCCTGCTTGGGTGTTTCTCAGCTTGTGCCTGGAGGGGAAGGGGGAGAGCATGTGGGCAGAGCGAGTGCCACAGCCCAGGTAGCCCCACACCCTGCTTCCCAAAGACCTCAGGTGAGGCTGATGCTGGCCACGGCCAGCCAGACTCCGGATGTTGTCCTGTCCTCTGACCTGGCTACCCCTTCGGAACCCCCGGGCAGGGCTCCCGCAAAGGGCCCTCCCCAGCCTCCTCGGCCCTCTCCCCCCGCCCTCGCCTCACAGACCCTCTTCACCTGAGGACCTGGCAGGACCACCCTCCCCTCCTCAACACTTCCACACAGACAAGAGCCAGTACCCCCAGGAGGGCAGACAAAGCCCCAGCTCCTTCCTCCCCGAAGGCTTCTCCCTCCCTCCGTGGCCCTCTGTCCTCCACACACACGCTTACGAGGCCCCTCTGCTTTGCTTCCCCATAGCGCGCCTCGTCCTGGACCACGACGTACACGGGACCGACGCTGCCCCACTGCAGGGTCGGCCCCGCGAGGGCAGGGGTCTCCCTTGTTTACTGCTATATTCCTGATCAAACTTCTGTGACGCGGACGCTGACTCTGAGCCGAGGGTTGGGTATCTGAGAGTTGACTGAGCAAAAGCCTCTGTGGGACCCCAGTCTGGCTGCCCCAAGGAGCTGGAGGCCTCCCTCACAGCCTGGCACAGGAACCCCCAAGCCATGACCTGCCCCTGGGCACAGCTCAGTGTCCACTGGCTGTTGGAGGAGGGGGAGGCAGCTAGGCGCCCAGTGGCAGGGAGGGGAGTCCTGAAGGGGAGAAGCCGCCTCTGTTTTATAAATACAGAGCTCTCTCTGCTTCCCTGGAGAGGTGGGAGAACCTGGGTCCCATGCTAGGGAAATGGGCCCTGAATCGCCTGTCTTTTTCCAGTGAGCTGAGCTTCTGTTACCTGCTGAGAAACAGCAGAGGCCCAGGCCCTCTCGGGAGCACGTAACCTGCAGCGCCTCAAGCCGCAGGCTGGTTCCTGGTGAGCCAGTGAGGGGGACAGCAGGAGAGCAGACAGGCCTGGACTCTAGCCTGCAGCGCAAAGCCCCCGCCCCCTCCCACCACGCCTGCCTGCATGGAGCTGAGATGGCACACAGGTGAGCCACGTGTGTGAGTGTGCGTGCGTAAGTGCGTGTCCACATGTCTCCGTGTGTCTCTGCACGTGTCTGCTGACGCCTGTACCAGTGTGTGTGCGTGGGGGGGTGCGTGTGTGCATATATGTGTGTGAGCACGTGTATGTAAGTGCGTGTCCGCATGTCTCCGTGTGTCTCTGCACGTGTCTGCTGACTCCTGTACCAGTGTGTGTGCGTACATGTGTGTGTCTATATGTGTGTGGGAGTGTGTGCACGTATGGGTGTGTGTGAGCGAGTGTGTATGTGTGTGTGGAGACCCAAGTCACCCGGTTTACTCAGGGAGAGGTGGAAGGTGACGGCCACACCCAAGGGAAATGACAGTGAGAATAAAGCTACCAGGATGAGGGCACCTGGCACTCAGCGGGAGTCGGCTTGCCCCTCTCCCTCTCCTCTGCCTCTCCCCCACCCCACTGTTCCACTCCTGCTGTCTTTCTCTCAAATAAATAAAATCTTTAAAAAATAAATTAAAAAGCTGTCACGATTGAGCCTGCTCCTTTCTACACTGTCTCAGGGTCCTGACACACACTTCCCACTACTCGGGGCAGGGTCCGGCGTGGCCACACCCCTCCCTGCCCCCACTCCGGGGGGGCAGCAAGAGCTCCCACGGGCTCTCTGGGTCTGCTTCCCCCCACACGTGAGCAGCTGCACACAGCAATGCACAAACCCACGCTCACCAACACGCAACATCACACACACACACTTCCACGCTCCCTCCTCCACGGCTCCTCTCCACAGGCCTGACTCATTTCTGACAATGGAAATCATTTCCGCAGAACGACACTCACCAATGCCCAGCCCACAGGGCAGCGCGGAGGGCTGGGGGCGTAAGGGCTGGGGCACGAGGCCCTTGGGCCGTGGTGTTGCTCTGGGCCTTGGATGAGGTGCTTCTGAGGCTGGGAGGCGGCATCTGGGAGTCACTGCTCCTGCAAGGCTGGAGCTGGCCCCCGGGGGTCCTGAGCACCCACAGCCAGTGCCCCCATTTCCCCCTAGCCCCTGCTGCCCCTGGGCCCCCCACCCTCCCATCTTCCACCCCCCATCCCACTTCAGATGTGATAGGCTGAGTGGGAAGCCAGGCCAGCCCCCAGGACAGACTCAGGAGAGCAGAGAGCAGTCTGGGAAGGGCTCAGACTTCCAGACCCAACCAGAAACCGGTGGGGTGAAACCCAGGCTCAGGTTTGCCTCAGAGGGAGCCAGAGGCATACGGGGAAGCCCCATGAGGGTTCTCGTACTTCCGATACTGGGCTGTGCCCCCTCCCAAGGGCTTGAGAAAAGACCTGCCTGGAATTACCAGCTCCAGAGAAAGTCTGGGGTAGTGTTTGGTGTCTTGCTGCAAGGGGCAAAGCAGGAGGGATGCAAGGGTCCCATCAGGGGCAGGCCTTGCTGTGAAGAACCCCCACACCAGAACTTGCCCTCAGGGCAAGACAGGACACCGACCTGCTGGCCAGAGGGCAGACAGAGCCCTGGGCGCCCCCTAAGATGAGCAGGGGAGGGGTACCCCCAGCCCCTCCCACGGAAAGCCCACAGCCAGACCCAGAGTGGTCAGCCACTCAGTACAGCCCACACACCCGCCAACAGAGGCTACACGGCCCGGGGGATGGGGCCACGCGTGCTCTGAGCCCGGTCCTGTCTCTGGTGTTCAGGGACTGTGCGCTAACCCACACCTCACCCCCCACAAGTACCCGAATCAGGAAATCCAGCCCCAGATTGCAGGAAGGAGCCACCACATGGACCTCCTCACACTTCCTGCCTTCCAGCTCCTGGCCTTGCTGCTTCTCAGCCCGGCACATGCCCAAGCTACAGAGCCTATCCTGCCAAAGAGCACCCCCCCCCCCGGTACCCAGGCCCAGGCTGGTCCACAGAAGCAAGGAGGACAGGGCTCCCTCATGTCTCAAAGAGAATCTCCTCATTCAGATCCATGAAATCTGGGGCGCCCGGCTGGCACAGTCGGCTAAGTGTCCAACTCTTGGTTTCAGCTCCGGTCTTGATCTCAGCATCGTGCTATTGGGGTCGTGAGATCGAGCCCCGAGACAGCTCCACACTCAACGCGGAGTCTGCTTTAAAGACTCTCCCTCTCCCTCTGCCTCCACCCCACCCCGCTCACTCGCTCATGCCCTCTCCCAAATAAATGAGTACATCTTTTTAAAAAATCTATGACATCTGAGGGTGCTCGTGTGGGACAGTGAATTGTTTCAAAGTAAGTTCCAGCCACGGCGGCCCGTACACACCAGAGACAAATGTCAGCGTGTTCCTCCGTGAAGGTGAGTGAAGGCCCGTTTGGAGGCCCAGGACCCTTGGGGCTGCCAGGGTGTGGAGTGGGCCTTACCTTGAGGGTCCCCTGCTGGGTGGAGGCTCAGCCCTGGAGGGACGGCTGGAGCCCCTGGCTGAGGCTTGCAGGCCCCGCACACCCTGCTGTGCCCACATCTGGGCCCGCGGGAGGGTACACTGGTGCCCCCGGACACGCTCAGGCCTAGTGGCTTCAGGGTGCTTGGGCAACCAGCCAGGCTCCTGTCCTGACTCAGGCCATGGGGACACAGGAACTGCAACTCTGGTGAGGGAAGCAGGCAGGTGGGGAGGGTGGGGGGACACCCTGCGGGCAGCAGGCAGCCGTGTCTCCCCAGAGCCTCAACGCAGAAGTCACGCTGAGGAACCATCCAGAGATGGTGCGGGGCACCCGCGGTAGCTGCCGCAATGCCTCAAACAGCCCAGCAGTCTGGGTATTAGGGTTGGACAAGTCTTTGCAAGCAGGTAGTGGCACTGGGCAGCTCACGGAGGGACCAGGAGCTGGACAAGAGCCGGTCACCTTCTCTCCACAGACTTCCACCGCACACACGGTTTTTGCACACACACATGTTCTTCTCTCAGGAAAAAAAAAACGAGAGAGAGAGTGAGAAAGAGAGAGAGAGAAGTTGGGTTGTCTGTGGGCAACAAATTCTGCTTCCACACAAAGACATCCAGCACCCCCAGACCCTTACATGCAGCGGGACCTGTACAGAGCCCCCCAGACACAGGTACAGAGCTAACCACAGGAACCACACACAGACACACACGGGGTCCAGCACAAGACCCACCAAGGCACCACGCACAGAATAGGGTGCCCAGGTCCACAGAGACCCACAGACAAAGGCGCAAATGTGCTCAGCGGGGCACGCAGACCTGGCCCCCTCCCACTGCCACTCCAGGCACGCCAGAGGCCCCTGCACGGCCTGTCCTCCCCACACACAGGCACACGTGCACGTGCACACACACACACACACACACACCAGGGCCGCCCACTGGAGTGAGCACTGCAGTATGACCCTGGGATGACGGCAGGTGCTACGCGGCCCCTGCCCCTGCTGTTTCCCACGGCTCCACGTCAGCAGGAGGGTCCGCCTCCCCCCTTCACCACTCATTAGCGCTTCCCCCAGGCTGGAGACCTTGCCGGGAAGCCAGCTCACGCTGAGGCTGTTGACCAGGCAGGTCCTAAAAGCCTTCCCAGACACTGGGACCCTGGTGAGAGCCTGTCGGCGGGCCTCACCTCCCTCCGTCATGCCTGCCACAGCCTGCACTGGCCTCTTTCACACACCCACTGAGGCCACCAAATTCTGGCCACGTGTCATCGGACAGGTCAGTGGGGGCAAAGAGCAGGTGGCCCTGCAGAGGGTGTGACTGGGTAGGCTCTGGCTTCAGGACCCCTGGATTCGAAGGGGGCAGGGGTGAGCCTGGAAGGTGTGTCTGCAAAGGCACTGCCTTGATCCCATGTAGATTACACACGGGCGGGGGGCAGGACAGGGGAGGATGGAGAGACCCTGTGCGTCCTCAGCCCTGGCAAAATGGCCACAGCCTCTGCCAGAGAACCTGAGGCAGCTGCTGTTCTCAGCTAATAGTCAGATCCCAAATTTCTCTTTGTCTCTTTCTCAGAACCCAGCCCAAGGAGGCCCCTACCCAGACTCCCCACCCCAAGGCACCTCCCACCGGCCCGGGGTCCCACCTCAGGATGCAGGCTGCTGGGCTGGATCCCCCTGAAAACAGAGGCTCCCCCTTCCAGGCTGCGATGGGCACCAACGGCACGTGGGACAATGGCAGCCGGTCCCACGTTAGCCCCCCTGAGCTGCTGACAGCCCTCTATGGGCTCCTGCCAGCAGTATACTCCCTGATCTGTGCCGTAGGGCTGACAGGCAACACGGCGGTCATCTATGTGACCCTGAGGGTGCCCAAAATGAAAACAGTGACCAACGTGCTCACCCTGAACCTGGCCGTCGCCGACGGTCTCTTCACGCTGGGGCTGCCCATCACCATCGCGGAGCACCTGCTGCAACGCGGGCCCTTCGGGGAGCTGCTGTGCAAACTGGTGCTGGCCGTCGGCCACTACGACGTCTTCTCCAGCATCTACTTCCTGGCCCCCATGAGTGTGGACCACTACCTGGTGGTGCTGGCCACCACGCAGTCCCACCACGTGCCCCGGCGCACCCTCCAGGGCGCCAAGATCACCAGCCTGTGCGTCCGGATCGGTGTCACCGTCATGGTGCTGCCCTTCGTCGCCTTTGCCGGGGTCTACAGCAACGAGCTGCAGGTCACGAGCTGCGGGCAGAGCTTCCCCCAGCCTGAGAGGGCCTGGCTCAAGGCCAGCCGCATCTACGTGCTGGTCCTGGGCTTCGTGGTGCCCACGTGCACCCTCTTCGCGCTTTACGTGGACCTGCTACATCGGCTGTGGGCCCTGCAGCTCCACTCCAGAGCCAAAGCTCTGGGCAAGGCCAAGAGGAAGGTGACCACCCTGGTCCTGGCTGTGCTGGCCGTCGGACTGCTCTGCTGGACGCCCTTCCACCTGGCCTCCGTCGTGGCCCTGACCACAGACCTGCCCCAGACGTCCCTGGTCATCAGCATCTCCTACGTCATCACCAGCCTCAGCTATGCCAGCTCCTGTCTCAACCCTTTCCTCTATGCCTTCCTGGATGAGAGCTTCCAAAACAGCTTCCGGAGCACATTCCGGTGCCTGGGGGCCTGAGCACCCCTCCCACCAGAGCCCCAGTGCGTGTGCTAGGAAAAGTGCTGTCGCTTTGGAGGAATGGCCCACTTGCTCACATCCCATCACTATCTTCTCCACGCAGAGAGAAAGACCCACGAAGGTTGGCCACCAAACCTGCAGAGATGACCATGAGCCTGTCCCTTCCCATGTCTGCCGCCTGGACAGGCCCTGGGTGAGGAGCTGCAGGGATACAGGTCCTAGCCCCACCCTGCCGATCTGACCCCGACCGAAGTTCTTGGCACAACAGACCTCCTGACTCTACTTACCTGCAGAAAGACAGACAGACAGTCAACCTCCGTGGAAGCTCCTTCCCCATCTGCCCTGACAGCTGTAATCTGGAGGGAAAGAAACCCAAACTGTGATCTCTTCCCGCAGCCACCACTGCATTCCACACCCAGGACGCTCACGTTGGCTCCTCCCAAGACAGTATTAACAGATGATAAAAGTGTGAACACCTGGGGCAGGAAAGCCAGGTGTTACTGCAAAAACCACAGACTGGTCCTCAGATAAGGCCATGGATTGCACTCTCATCACTTGAAACTTGGAAGCCTGTGCCCCCCTTATGCCTTCCCTTGACCCCCCCCCCATGCTGTGGCCTATGCCCCTTTTGTGCCTTCCATGTCTCAGCCTGTGGTCCCCTTAAAACCTGCTGTAGGACCCAGGGCCCTTCTGCCAGGACCTCTGGACACCCACAGTCTAGAAAGGGCATCTGTCACTTGGATGGGCTGGCGTCTGGATCCCTTTCTCCCTGGGGTGTGGCCTGGGACCTAGATTCATCCAGCAGGAGTGCCGTGCTGAACCTCTGGGGGCAGGGTGGGGACACTGAGGTGCTGGCTGCTCAAAGACCATTTTCCGCCAGGAGGGGGGAGGGGAAACAAGTCCCTGAAGACTGCCCTGGTGGGCCTCAGTCAGGCTCCCCACCCTTGGCCCCATGGCTCCCAGCTGGTTCTATGCCTGGTGTTCTAGCTATGCTATTCTGAGTCACGGGCACGGCCCAATACCCTCCGTGGCTCACAGGGGCCCAGACTGGCTGTAGTCCACATGGCGCAGAGCTCTGACCAGTCTGTCCACCTGACATGCAACACCCACCATTCACCACCCCGTGAGGTCACCCCACGGCGCATAGCCACCACTTTTCATATACTCCAGCTTCCCCAGTCACATGGGTCCTCAGAGCTCAGACCCACAACCCTCTCCTCTCTTCTCTCTCAGCCTGAAACAATTCCAATGCCACCTGTGCGCTGTCTCTTCCCTGACAACACTGTCACCTAGTGCTGTATAACAAAGTTCCCCCAAATCTAGCGGCTTACAACATTTCTTATTTCATAGCTCCTGTGGGTCAAGAATTTGGGAGCAGTTCTGGAATGGTTCTGGCTCAGGAACTGTCCTGGAATTACGGTCAGGCCGTGGGCTGAGGCTCCGGTCCCATGAAGGCTGGACGCAGATGCTGCTTCCAAGGAGGCCCCCTCATGTGGTCCCCCAAACAAGGCCTGAGGTCCTCACCACGTGGACTCTCCCCAGGGCTGCTTGGGTGTCCTCCCACGTGGCAGCTGGCCTCACAGGGTGAGCAGGTGGGGAGGGAGAGGCAAAAGGATCGACACCATTTAAGACAGTCTTGGAAGCCATTTGCCACATTCTGTTTATTAGAAGCAAGTCACTAAGCCCAGCCCACACGCAGGGGCTGTGGACATCTTCTAAGCCATCACTAACACCCACATCTCTCCCTGGAAGATTCTGGGTCCTGTTGTCGCACTGCAGTGCGGTCATCCCTCTGCCAGCAGCAGCCCTAATGACTGCCTCCGCAAGGGCCCTGCCCTGCAAGCTTCTCGAGGAGAGGAGCTGAGACTGTCAGTTCCCATCTGAGGTGTGAACAGGTGCGAGGTGCAAATGAGTGAACAGGGCGCAGAAGCAACAAAGGGCAGGGGCTGCGGTTCCTGAGAAGCGGCGGCAACAGGAGGGGAGGGAAGGGGCGCTAGAATAGGAGACCCTGTCCCGGTGTGCCCCTGGCCCCAGCAACGCTGGGAACACCTTGGCCGGACGATCAGGATCAGCCAAGTGGCGCACATATCGGAGGGGAGGGAGGGTCTTCGTGCAAGGGTGAGACCCCAAGGACGGGCGGGCCATGGGCCAGCCAAGACGAGGAGAGGTGAATCTCCACCGAGATCCTGCCCGAGCAAGTTGCGGGGCCCCAGGAAAAGGCCAGCACCCGCCCCCCACCCCAACGCGCTTGTCTCCGCACCCTCCACCGTGACTTCCTGGGATAGGTGGGGCGAGAGGGCTCTGGACTCCTCGCTGTGCGGGCGAGCCCGGCCCTCCCCTCGGGGCCCAAAGCCCGCCGCGGGAGCGGACGTCGGCGCGGAGCTCCCGCGGTCACAGCGCCCCTGGTGGACAAAGTCCAAAGCGGCCGGAGGACCCTCCGCGTCGGCCAACCCGGCCGCCGACCCCGGCCCCGGCCGCCGCCTTCCCGCACGAACCCGCAAGGCAGGTTTGGCCGTCTTCTGCACAGGCTCAGAGAGGAAGCTGACCAAACTCAGGGGTTGGTGGGGGCAGAGGGGAAGGCGGCGGGGCGGGGGGCCCAGGCGGGGCGGCGGAAGAGGCGGGAGGAAACGGGTCCGAGACGCGGTGGGGGTGGGCGGCGGGCGCGGCGCAGTCCTGCAGAGCTAGGGTTGCGACCCGCTTCCGCCGGCCTGCGGGCTGCTCGCAGGCTCCTCAGCCCAGCCGGCGCGGCGCCTCGACCGCGTCTCCGCACAGGTGCTCACTGCGGGCTTGGCCCTGGACGCGCAGGACGGTCAGCACCCCCAGGACCCCGCCGCCGCCGCGAAACCGCACGACAACCTGAGCACTCTTCATGTTCCTGCCGCTGTAGGCCCATCACTCCCAAATTTCCCTTGATGCTCAGTTTTGTTTTGTTTTTAAGATTTTATTTATTTATTTGACAGAGATAGAGACAGCCAGCGAGAGAGGGAACACAGCAGGGGGAGTGGGAGAGGAAGAAGCAGGCTCCCAGCGGAGGAGCCCGATGTGGGGCTCGATCCCACAACGCCGGGATCACGCCCTGAGCCGAAGGCAGACGCCTAACCGCTGTGCCACCCAGGCGCCCCGATGCTCAGTTTTTGTTTTAACAGCGAAGTGCCCATCATTAAAACTTGCATTGAACTGTACATTGGCCCCTCTGCCCGTGCCAGGACACCTCACCCCGAGCTCGCCCTGGCTGCCCCTCCGACGCCCCTCTTTCTGGGAGGGTCATCCGCCTGGAGGTCAACCTGGACAGAACCGGGTCCACACAGGAGCCAGGAGGCGTGTCCACATCTCAGGGCCACCAAGGGAAGCTGTTCTGCTCATCTTCCATCAAAACTCCCCTTGGGTCCGCTCAAGGAAGGGGAAAGGGGCTGGGACAGGGAGGGGGTGTGCTGAGATTAATGGTCTGAGAAAACCGTGTGACCCAGGGCGAAGAGCACCTTGCACCCTGGATCCACAGGGAACCTCCAGCGGCAGGGGGCAGGATGGAGTTGCAGCAGTTGGTTATTCAAGGAGAAGCTATTTGTGCTGAAGAAAAGGTAAGAGACCTCCAGGGAATCATGAACTAACCATGCCCCTCCAAGGGTACCGTCCCCTAAGGGCAGAGCCTGGCCAGGTGAGGAGCTCAGAGCATGAGGGAAGACTCACGACCTCAAGGGCCCCACCCCACGAGAGTCAGAAACACCTGCTCAGTGGGCAGGGATTTATTCTGGCCCCCAGTGACCCCTGGAGGCAGGGTCAGGGGTGGTTACATGTAGGGAAATCACACTTGTCGCATGCATAAATACATGAAGGTACGTGTGACACTAGCACAGAGCACAGATCTTTCAGCCTTGTCATGGAAATGCCCCGGCTGTGGCAGCTGCCGTCCCCCGAGCCTCCCAGGGCAGGCAGCACAGCTCCGTCCTTCCCAGGAACGACTCCCCAGAACCCAGGCTCCCTGCGGCAGAAGCCAGCCCAAAATCAGTGCTTCCTATTCTTTGCAGGTGCCTGAGGCCACCTGGCTGAGGTCTGTGGCCCAGCTCACAGGCAGAGGCAGAGTAGTCTTTCAGTGTGGCGAGTATTTCAGTAGTTTATCTGCAGGAAACAGTGTTTGCAAGGCCACCAGACTGCAGCTTCCATCTGCAGACCGGGGAGGGTGCTTCTCCGGTGACCACAGCAGGGAGACCCTCTCCCCCACACAGTGTTCCCACACCGGAGAGTTCTCACACTTGGCTCAAGGAGGCCCTGTTGAGCCCCACCCCTTGTACCAGCGCTGCGTGTGAAGCCACCCTGATGTGGCACCATTTCGGACAAATCCTGGTAACAGGAAGCTCAGGCCTCCCCCGCAGACACCTGGAGGCTTGTAAATGAAGCCAGCTCAGTCACTGGAGAGGCAGAGCAGAACCCATCCTCTTCCAAGTCCACCAGGACCCAGACAGGCGCAGGGCCTGGCCAGCTGCGTAGCTGCTGACCTCCGATTTCAAGAGAGTCAAGGAGGCCCCACGGACCCCTAGACAGAGCACGGCAGAGCGCCCCCAGCACTGCGCAGCCAAGACCAGGCATGCAGGGCTGTTTCAAGAATGACAGAGTGGCCTGAGGTGATCAAGCAGCCCACCGTCCTTCTGAGCCACCTCTGCACATCTGGACAGCCACATCTGTGGCTGATAGCTCTTCGTGCTTCTGGAGTGAAAAGCCTCTCTGAGAAAAGTGGGAGCAGGAGACGAGGACGTGACAGCAGTTGGGGCGCAGGCAAGTCCGAATCAGCAGCTCCAAGCCCCACTCCCACAGATGCCTGCCAGCTCTCCAGGCAGCTCCAAGCTCATCCAGCTGCCCCAAGGAGGGGCTGTAGGGCTCCATGCAGAGAGCACATGGCACAAGGGTGCGGGACTGACACACTGCTGTCACACCTCCAGGTATGTGCATACCAAGAGCACGCAGGGTGCAGCAGGGGAGAGGCCAGAAGAGTCCATGATGGGTAAAGGTGTTGGCGTGGGCTCTGGCCAGGCACATTCACTGGTGGGTGTCCCCTCTCTGCTCCGCACTAGGAGGGCAGCTTTAGTCTGACCTGTCCCATGATGTCACCAGGCCCTCTGGGGCCACAGTGAAGTCCACGAGTCTGACAATGCTCAGGACTCAGGTTGGGTGTCAGCCTAGAGAGCAGTGACCTGGGTGAGCTCCGTGTTGGGTGTTGACGGGCTCTGCGGGCTGACAGGCACCATGGGCAGGTCCACGCCTAGTCATGCGGGCCGTGGTACTGTCTCAGAGGTCTTGCAGGCAAGGGCCACGTCCTTGGCAATGCTGCGCACGCGGTCAGACACCTGCATCTCCCGGCGCAGGGCAGGAGCACAGCAGAACTTTCGGAAGCAGGCCTTGAAATTCTCGTCCAAGAAGGCGTAGAGGATGGGGTTGAGGCAGCTGTTGACATAGCCAAGGGCTGTGCAGAAGCGCAGGACAGCCACAGCAGTCTCACTGCCCGGCTGAACACCCAGCCCTTGGACCAGCACAAAGACCTGCACGGGCGTCCAGCAGCCCACAAACACTGCCACCACCACCAGCACCAGCCGCGTGATGCGCCGCAAGTTCCGGTCCTTCTCTCGGGAGCCAGAGAGCAGGCGGACACCACGCAGCCGCCGGATCATGAGGCTATAGCAGATGGAGATGATGAGCACGGGAATGATGAAGGAGAAGAGGAAGATGCAGATGGCAAACACGGGGCCCCAGTAGTCCTGTGGGGTGGGGATCTCCACCAGACACTCAATCTCTGCGGGGAGAAAAGCAGGGTCAGGGTGGGTAAACCAGGAGGGACCCTCTGGGATCCAGGAGACAACAGCACTGGGGAAAGGGGGCCACCCCACTGACCTTCATCCTCGACCTGTGCCGAGCCCATGATGGCAACAGGAACGCCGACGACAGACGCCAGAGCCCAGATGGCCACGTTGACAGCCTGGGCCTTGCTGGACGTCCGGACATCGAGAGCACGGATGGGGTGGCAGATGGCTACATAGCGGTCCACACTCATGGCAGTCAGTGTGAAGGTGCTGGTGAACATGTTGTAATAGTCGATGGCAATGACTGTCTTGCACAGGGCATTTCCAAACGGCCAGAAACCCAAGAGGACGTCTGTGCCCTGGAAGGGCAGGGTCAGCAGCACCAAAGTGTCTGCCAGGGCCAGGTTAAAGATGTAAATGTTGGTAGCTGTCTTCATCTTGGTGTGTCTGCGGAGAGCACAAGGAGAAGGAAGGCTTCATCCAGTCCCCCTGGCTGGATCTAGCAGCAAAGGCCCAGGGCCCTTCTTATTGCCACCACGAGGAGCACCCAGTCTGAGCCCCTTGTTAAAATGCAGGTTCCTGGGCCAAGAACAAAGGCAGGGAGCCTGGGGGCTTCTGGCACACACAAAAGTGTTCCAAACCCAAAGTCTGGTCTTTGGAAAAGTTGGGTGTGTAGGGTAGCAGAGCACACAACTGACTCCACATGGGAACAAAAGGGTAGGAATCATAAGAAAAAGAACCTGTCCTCCTCCCTCCCTTTCAAGTCTCCTGAAGACCCTTCACGGACTACAAGGTTGGCCCTACAGATACTAGAGGTTTCTAAGGGCTCCAAAGTCTGTAAGAACACAACAACGGCCATCCCAGTCCATGTTGTGGTCTGGTGATAGAGACAGGAAATGGTGACAGGAATGGGAGAGGTGCTAATGAGGTTTGGTTGTATCCAAGGAACAGATCTGAGGACATTATGGCTACTTCATAAATATTTGTTGAATGAATTAATAGTTATGATAGTGGTGATGGTGGTGGTGGAGATGGTAATTATGGTGGTGATGGTAGAGGTGGTAATTGTGATGGCGGTGGTAGAGGTGGTAATTGTGGTGGCGGTGGTAGAGGTGGTAATTGTGGTGGCGGTGGTAGAGGTGGTAATTGTGGTGGCGGTGGTAGAGGTGGTAATTGTGGTGGCGGTGGTAGAGGTGGTAATTGTGGTGGCGGTGGTAGAGGTGGTAATTGTGGTGGCGGTGGTAGAGGTGGTAATTGTGGTGGCGGTGGTAGAGGTGGTAATTGTGGTGGCGGTGGTAGAGGTGGTAATTGTGGTGGCGGTGGTAGAGGTGGTAATTGTGGTGGCGGTGGTAGAGGTGGTAATTGTGGTGGCGGTGGTAGAGGTGGTAATTATGGTGGTGGTAGAGGTGGTAATTGTGGTGGCGGTGGTAGAGGTGGTAATTGTGGTGGCGGTGGTAGAGGTGGTAATTGTGGTGGCGGTGGTAGAGGTGGTAATTGTGGTGGCGGTGGTAGAGGTGGTAATTGTGGTGGCGGTGGTAGAGGTGGTAATTGTGGTGGCGGTGGTAGAGGTGGCAATTGTGGTGGCGGTGGTAGAGGTGGTAGTGATAGTGTTGGCAGCGGCAACACCAGAGATGACAATGTTCCGTGTCAGTTAAGCTGCCATAAAGGAACCTGGGGTCAGTTCTGTGTCTTAGAGAGGGATTAGGAATAAGCACAAGCAGGCCTTCATGATGACCAAAGAACAGCAACAATGACCGCAGTGGCAGACACCTGTGCCAAGCTCTTCACGTGGATTTTATCTCATTTAAGATTTCAAAAATGCTATTTTGATCCCCCACTCTATGCAGAAGGACACGTAGGCTCAGAGGATCTAAATGGTCTTGAAAAGAGCTGGTGAAAAAGCAGAGAGGATCAAGAGAACTAAAGACGAGCCACAGACAGGAGGAAAGATTTGCCAAAGACACATCTGATACAGGACTGCTGTCAAGAATATACAAAGAACTCTTAAAACTCAACGATAAGAAAACAGACAACCTGGGGCACCTGGTTGCTCCATCAGTGGAAGTCTAACTCTTGGTTTCGGCTCAGGTCATGAGCTCAGGGTCCTGGAATCAAGACCCACCTTGGGCGCCATGCTCAGCGGGGAGTCTGCTTGAGATTTTCTCTCCCTCTCTCTCTCTCTCTCTCTCAAAAAAAAAAAAAAAAAGGGCCAAAGACTGTAACAGATACATCACCAGTTAGAACAACAGCAAGATACTACTACACACCTCTTAGAACGGGCCACGTCCAGAACACTGACACCAAAGCCTGGTGAGCGTGTGGGGCAGCAGGAACTCTCACTGGTTGCCGGTGGGAATGCAAACTGGCGCAGCCACTTTGGAAGACAGGCTGGTGGTTTCTTACCAAGCTAAACACGCTCTTACATACAATCAGCAATCACACGCCTGGATATTTACCCAAAGGAGTTGAAAACTTGTATCTGCATAAAAACCTACATAGAGAGGTTTACAGCAGCTGTATTCATTGCCCAAACTTGGAAGCAACCAAGACGTCCTTCAGAAGTGATGGATTAGTAAACTGTGGTAGATCCAGAAAGTTGAATATTATTCAGTGATGAAATGAGCTATTGGGGGTGCCTGGGTGGCTCAGTTGGTTAAGCGTCTGCCTTCGGCTCAGGTCATGATCCCGGGGTCCTGGGATCAAGCCCCACATTGGGCTCCCTGCTCAGCGGGGAGTCTGCTTCTCCCTCTCCCTCTGTCCCTCCCCCCTCCACTCGTGTTCTCTCTCCCTCTCTCTCTCTCTCATGAATAAATTTTTAAAAACCTTTTTAAAAAATGAGCTATTAAGCCGTGAAAGGACACGGAGGAACCTTAAATATATACCGCTAAGTGAGAGAAGCCAATCTCAGAAAGCTACACACTGTACGGTTCCAGCTGCATGACATTCTGGAAAAGGCAGAACTATGGAGACAGTGCAAAGATCAGCGGCTGTCGGGGCTGGGGGGTGAGGAGGGTTGAGCAGGCAGAGCACAGAGCGTTCGCAGGGCAGCGAGACTGTTCTGTGTGAGACTAAATGGGGGACACACGGCGTTTCGTATTTGTCAGAACCCATAGAACGTACACCAAGAGTGAACCATAGTGTCAGCTATGGACCTTGTGTGATAGGATGTGTCAGTGTAGGGTCGGCTGTAAAACTGAGTTGTAATTAATTATAAAATGCACTATTCTAGTGGGGATGTTGGTAACAGGGGAGACTATGCATGTGGGGGGACAGAGGGTATGTGGGAAATCTCTGTCCTTTCCTCTCAATTTTGCTTTTAACCTAAAACCGCTCTAAAAAAATAAAATCTCTTAAGAAGGGCGGGGCTTAGAACCGGTGTCTCTGACTCCTGAGGCAGCCGACCCCAGTCCACAGGCTCAGAATACGTACCCCGCACGTCAGTCTCTCTGGGGACCTTCCCTGTTTGCTCTCATCAGGACGTGGCTCTGAGTCTGGATGCCCCAGGGCAGAGGAGAGATGCACAGAAGCCGTGACGACGGGAAGAGTGAACAAGACCACCACAGGTTGGGGCACTTGTCAGCCACACACACCCTCCAGGCACAGAGGGGCATGAGTCCAGCCCCCGGGGTCAGCCCTGGGGACGGACAGCCGTTCTTCCTGGCCCCTTGCGTGAGCATGTGCACCATATTCACCAACACACACACCTTGCACATGTCCATGTGCACACCCACACGGACACACACCGGTTTTTACACATACGAGCACTCACGCATACATGTGCACACTCACGCTCGTATGTACATGTGAACGTGCTCATATATGCGTGTCCGGCTTTGAGGTACACGTGTGTGCACACATGTACACCATGCAGCACGCTAACTCATATGTGCACACTCTCGCACATACATGTGTGTGCACTAACAGTTGTGTGCCCACCCACGTGTGTGCATTCACACATCGGTGTGCGCACGTGTGTGTCCATGCTTGTACCTGTATGTACACATGAACACACACATAACTCATGCACATCCTCACACTGTCCCCATGCTGTTCCCCTACGATGTCCCCCATCGGGCAGTCTGGCCACCCCTCCTGATTCCACAGGCTTTCCCAGTCTGAGCACCAGCAGATGCTGGAGTCAGCCCAGACCCCAGCAGTGACGATGGAGCCCTGGAGCCGAAGGGAAGGGGATTTGGGCACCAGCCCAGCAAGCGCCCTGGAACAGGACGAGAGCTGCATCTCAGGGTCACTGTGAGATCTGTGAGATGCTCACACGGTGGCTCCGCAAGGAGCTGGGCCCACAGCTCGGATCAGGGAGGGTTACCTGTCAGGAGTCAGGGTAATGTTCCACCTGGGACACGGCTGCACCCTCCCTCCTCCCCACTGCCAGGACCATGGTGAGCAGGGCGGATCCTTTCCTCTCCCTCCCCCCCTCGTCAGGTGCCCCAACCATGAAGACGTGAGCATCCAGGGCCTCAGGACTGACCCTGACCCTGACGCTGCCCGACAGGATGAGCAGACACTGAATGGGCCAAGTGTGAGATCTCTGCGTGCCAGGCCCCCAAACAGCCCCGCCTGCTTCCCCTCGGCAGCCTACCTGAGGATGACGTACATGACGAGGCAGTTCCCCAGCAGTCCCCCGATGCAGACGGCCAGGTAAAGCCCCACGATGGTGACCTTGAGCCCGAGGGGCAGAAAGGCACTGTGGCTGGCATTGAGCAGCAGGTCGGGGGGCAGCAGGCTGTGGTTGGGGCTCAGGAGGGACAGGTTGCCCTGCAGGTGGCTGCTGTAGAGGGCCTCCCAGAACGGGGCAGGGAAGAGGGACTCCATGCCACCTCCCTGTGTGTAAAGCCACCTGGTACCTGGGAGAGAACAGGAACACATGACCACAGCCCCCGACACCCGCCCAGCTTGGAGGCCTCCAAGCACAGTGTGTGCGGCCCACCAGGCACGTGGACCCCCCCGACAGCCATAGACACGGAGGCACACACAGAAACAATGGAGACAAGCAGACACGTATGCACAGACAGGGACACATGTAGAGGCGTGTGTGCAGACAAGGACACGGTCTCGTTCGGCTTCAGACTCCCCCCAGGGACGTGCGGACGTAGTTATGCAGTTACACACCGAGACACGTGTCCACCCACAGGGACTCATGGACACACGGCCATCCATGTGCGCACACCGCCCACAGACATGTCCAAACCTGGCCTCATGCGCACACAGGCACAAAAGGGACGGAGACACACCCAGAAACCCCTGGGACGCAGGACACAGGCTGACCAAGCACACGACTTCCTCCTGCCCCTCCCCAGTCCTGCCTGAGGGCTGCAGTCTGTCCAGAGCCCACCCCCGACCCCCGACCCCCCGCAGCTTAGGCCTTACCGTGGCAACCTCCGTGGGAGCCGAGGCTGTGGAGACCGTAACCCTCAGCGCCGGCGGAGCAGGGCGGGGGTCCCACTGCCGCCTCCGCAGCCGATCTGCGTGGGGCTGCCGCAGGAGCGTGGAGCGGCTGCTTGCCAGTCGCTGCCAGACCAGACGTGGCAGCCTAGCGGAGCCGGGGGATGGGGTGGAGACTGCCGCTCCCGAGGAGGAGGGGCCGCGCAGGCTGGAGGAGGGGGCCACAGGGAAGGGGGGTGGCCAGGCCCCACACTGGATGTCCTGTGGACAGAACCAAGGACCAGGGCACACACTTAGAGATGAACGACAGAGACAGGCTCCCACACACAGACGCAGGGACGCAGACGAACACAGGAACTGAGTCAAGGGACAGACATACACACAAGGACACACACACCAACATGGGACAGAGGCAAGATGCATAGACTGGGACGCAGAGGTGGGGCCTCGTCTAACACACGGAGACACTGCCTCGGGCGACTCAGACCAGCCTCGGTTGGCATTCTGTGCCCAAAACGGCACCCTCAGCTGGTCTCCCAGGGGAACTGAGCTGCGGCAGGCCAATAGGTGGGTGGGTACACAGCAGTGCCCCTGCCTGGCCAGGCCTAAGTGGATCAGAGCCTTGTGCACAGGCAGGATGTCTAGACCCCACCGTGCACTGCTGTGTGCCTGCTGCGTGCCCCACACGCCCATCATGAACACACACTCATCCGTCCCCACCACACCAGGTCACTGCCATCAGCATCACCTCTGTGCAGACAAGAGCATTAAGCCCCAACATTGTGAAGCCGCCTGTCGAAGTGGCAGAGACAGGCTCAAACCCAGATCCATCTGCCACTTTGAGGCACACCAAAGGTGTCTCTGCCACAGCTGGGTCCCAGAGCAACATCTGAGCATCACTCCCTCACAGCCTGGGCCCCAGCACCTATGCAGCTGAACAGCTCCCGTGGAGCAGCCTCCTTCCCAGCACTGGGGTCACATGCCATGGGGGTGACCCCTGAGGGGAGTCATCAGCCTCGAAGTCATGGGGTCCTTCTTCCTGCACAGGCTCTACTCACATAGCCCAGACCCTGCTTGGAGCACCCGTCTCCAAGCATGGGGACCTGGTTGCTAGGCGACTGGCAGCAGCGTTGCTAGGATACCTGGCAAATCAGGAGAGGACAGAGCAGGCAGATGCCCTAGGACTCAGCATCCCAAGATCTCCCCCAGGACTTACCTCTGTATCTTCACTGCCGCTGATTCAGGGACAGTATGGAGATACAGGGCACGACCACAGAGACACTCACTCGGGACACGCAGACACACACAGCTTCACACGCCTGCGAACACACACAAAGGTGCCCAAATAGACACACGAGTGAACACACAAGCATGGGTGTATGCTCAGAAATGCACACACTCGCAGGCACAAACACATGGGCCACACACGCGTGAGCCCACACCAGCATGCACTCGAGACACGATAGACAGGAGAGCACGGGCAGACACACAGATCAAGGCCTTCAGACTGCCAGGAGGCACACACGCGCACCACACTCTCCAGCTGGCAGAGCTTGAAGCAGGACCCTGCTGACCAGCAGGGACAGGAGCCCAAGGAGGCTTGCCCTCCTGCAGCCTCCCCTCGCTGGGCTCACCAAGGTCTGAGCAGCCAAGTCCAGTCCCTCGTGCCCCAGCTGCCTGTGCCCACCTGCCCACTCAGGAGCCTACAGAGCTGCATTTCACGGTGGCCTTCAGTGGCCTCCCCGCTCAGGCACAGACTAGGAAAAGCGGGGGTGGGGGGCGTGAGGCTGGTCTGGAAAGACGTCCCATGTGATTGCACCCAGTGGGCCTGGCACAAAGGACAGCAGAGGCATATCCCTGGCCCCTCACAGGGACAGTCTTGGCCAAAGGACAGGCTCGGTCACCTGGCTCGTGGGTGGTCAGCCTGGGAGGCTGACTATACTCTCTGGACCGTGACGTTTCCCACAAAGGGAGCTGGCCGCACAGAGGACACAGCCCAGGCCTCTCTGGGCCCTTGAGGAGCCAGAGTAAGACCCAGAACATATGTGTCACACACAGGACAGCAGGGGACTCGTTATGCGAGAGAGCATTTGTGTCCCAGCAGGACACCCTCAAACACATGTCACATGCAGGCAAAACAAAACACACAGGTGATGTGGAAATGTGGGGGTTTGGAGACGACAGCCAAGAAAGAATTCTTAAGACATCTTCAATCGAGAAAGGTGTGTTTATTAAAGCACGGGGACAGGACCCGTGGGCACAAACAGCTGCACCGGGCCTGTGAGGAGCCGTTGATTATACACTTTGAAGTTGGGAGGAGGGTGGGGACACACAAGCCTCCAAGGTATTTTGGATGCAAGGTTTCCAGGAGCTTGAGGGGGTAGCTATCGTTAGGAAAGGGTCATTTATTACTGACTTGTAAACCCTCAGTCATGAGACCCTTCCGAGATGTATATCGGTGGGTCATATGCTCGGGGGATGATTGCCAACGTACATCTTGGGGGTAGAGAGAAAGGAACTTTCCAAGGGAATTTCCATATGTTTAAAGTAGACCTCAGGGGCGCCTGGGTGGCTCAGCTGGTGAAGCGACCGACTCTTGATTTCAGCTCAGGTCATGATCTCAGGGTCATGAGATCGAGCCCCACGTCCAGCTCCGTGCTGAGTGGGGAGCCTGCTTGGGACCCTCCTCTCTCCCTCCCCCTCTACCCCTCCCTGCCACCCCAAAAAGAAAAAGTAGACTCCCAGGATCCTGGGGGCCGAGCTAAGATTGCCTTTTGCCCTCAGCAAAGTGCCCACATCCAGGCAGCTGAGTTCCCAGAGGAAGGTCTGCCTGTTTCAAGGACTTGTCAGTGGGCTGTAAGTAGTAGGACATTTAATTTTTCTTTGGCCTTTGTTTCCCACATCACAGGGAAACCAGGGACAGCCTAAGACACGCAGCTCCCGTGAATGAGCACAGAATTCGTGTCCACAAACCGTGGCTAGAGCTGCCTGGCTGTGCTCAGGAGTCATGGCATTTGGGGCAGGACCTGGTCCCGGAGAGAATTACACCCACAAAGCGGGGCGGATGCACTTTACTCTTGCCCAGTGAGCCAGAGCCCAGAAACGCCAGCACTCACAGACCCAGGCAGGCATGCTGTCTGCTCCCTTCCGTCGGCTTGCTTCCCTGGGCTGGGCTCAGGGGTCCCCATACAGTCACCGGAAGCCTCACACAGAACAGCCGCTCTGGGGCAGGTTAGCCCATTTGTGCTGTTAAAAAGTGAAATGATTTTAACGATTCTGAGTTTCATCATAATAAATTAGTTTGTGTGATTTTAACCGTATCATAGTTATAAAAGACAACAGGAGAATTGAGTTTTGTGTGGATTTTCAATATAATGTTAAATTCTGTAGTCATTTAATAAAGCTTTGAATTTTATTTTGGGGTTTTATTTTCAGGCTTTGGAGCCAACCAACATGCTTTTAGATCTCAGCATTTCCATCACCCCTTGAAAAACACATGAATCCTGGACACAGAAATAGATGGAAGACACCTCCCTGGTGGTCTCTCCCAGGTGCTGGGCCCCAGACACACAGGAAGCACCTCCCCCATCCCCCAGAGAACTACAAGGTGTGGGGAGAAGCTGGAAGAAACTACTTTCAGGAATGTGAGCTGTGTGGGCACCAAGCCCTCGGAGGATTTGGGAGGAAGGCTACCAAAATTTTTCCATCCTACAAAAACAGAGGGAAAGTTACAAGTCCCTTCTTCCAGGAAAGCATGCCCCCACTTGCCCTCTAAAACCCACTCCACTGCCAGGAGCCAGCAAGCAATTCCCCTGGCCCGGACCAGGGAAGCCGAGAGGAGAACCCAGACCCCCGTCTCCCCTTCTGCGAGCCCTCCTGGCCCAGACCAGGGAAGCTGAGAGAAGAGCCCAGACCCCTGTCTCCCAGAACTCACCAGTGTGGGAGCACAGAGCTGAGCCAGAAGCAGCCCCTCCCTGGGCTATATGTATCCAGGAGGCCTGCCTGGAGGAGGATGCCTGTTAGGTCGGACCCCCCCTAAGCCCTCACTGCTTCTGGATCCCAGAGACCTTTGTCTTCAACAAGCCCCAAGGTCTGTGCTGAATCCCAAGGCCCAGGCCACACCCCAAAGGCCCATGCTGGGCAGGAACAGGCAGCACACAGGGGCTTGTGCCAAGGCTTGGGGGCTGGAAGGATGGACAGTCGTTCTGTGCAGCTTGGGGCTGGCGCGGACTCTGGGATATAGGGGCACAAAGTCATAGTTTACCTTTTCACCAGGAAGCCAGAGCAAGCTTCCAAAAACCATGTGAACAATCAACAAGGTCCCGCACAAAGGCCAGAACCTCCGCTGAGACCCCAGCCCCAAAGCCAGGATAGTTCCCACCTCAGGGCAGCAGGTCCTAAGCCCCCAAGCCCTTGGCACACATCCATGAATGAAGGGGACAGTTGTGTAGGCACCATGGAAGTCACCCATGCATTCACGATTATGGACTTAATGCACTAACTTTGGCCTAATGTGAACTGTAGCATGACCGTACGAATTCATGAATTCTAGGATAAACTGATGAGTTGCATGAGTGAGTTGTAGAATTCATACATTGAGAAGTGAATTGGTTATAAAATAGTATGAAATTAACAAATACACAAATAGATCACAGAAATCTAAGTCCCAGGACCCAGAAATTTGGGGTTCAGCAAACGTGGCTCTGGGATCATGCAGGACCACCGAGACCCCAGACTTGCCCTGGAAGAGGTGAGGATCCTGAGCCCTACCCCAGTTTCCCTTTCCTGTGAACAACAGCAGCTGTGGGAGCCCTTTTGGGTGATGCATCAGGGAAAACATATCAGACAGGAAGGTCTCATAAGCTGTGCCCTCTGCTCCCAAAACTAGCCCCCCAAAGACCTCTCCAGCCAGGAAGCTGGGCTCACAGACCCCAAAAGAGTGCATTTGGGACCGGAGGAAGGAAAGAAAGGGCACCCGGGCTGGAAAAACTGGCAGTCACCTCCTCCAGCCCGGAAGGGGCCAGGACAACCTCGGGCATTTCACCCCTTGAATTGAGGCACCTCCTGGGCCACCCCACCCCACCCCCAAGCACCACCCCCCACCCCACCCCCACCCCACCACCACTACCCACCCCCCACCCACCACCCCCACCCCACCACCCCCACACCCCCCCCCACCCCACCCACCCCCCACCCACCCCCACCCTACCCCACTCCCACCCAATTAACCCCACCCACCCCCACCCCCCACCACCCCCACCCCCCCACCTCCCACCCCCAAGCACCACCCCCCACCCCCACCCCCCAAGCACCACCACCCACCCCCACCCCCACTTCCCCCCTGCTCTGCTCAGGCCCCTCCTCCCCAGGGACAGCCCTGCTTTCCCGTCCCACCGTGGTGGTGGGGGTGGGGGCCTCGGAACTCCTGGTTGCCAGGCAACCGCGTCAACAAGCCCCAGTGAGTCAGGGCTCAGTTGGAGGCTCAGACCCTAGAAAGCAGAAAGTATGGGGTGTAGGGAAGCGGGACATGGAAGGGGGAGGAGGGCCAGGCCCTCCACCGCTGTAGCTAAGAATGGGGTGGGGAAGCGAGCTGGCCACCAGCAGATGCACTTTGTGGCTCTGCCTCCCATCCACAGTGGGCCAGGATGTGGCCCAGGGTCTGGGGCCTGAGGTGCTGTGGGCTAGGAAAGAGTCCGCAGGCTGAGCCAGGACCCTAGGGGCATTTCTCTCTCCCCACTTGTGGGCCCTAACTGGTCTATCACCACCCTGGGCTCTGCTCTCCCCTCCTCCTTCTAGACCCAGCAGGGGACAGGCTAGTAGCACAGGGCCCTCCCACCATCACCACCCCACCCCACCTTGGGCAGCAAGCCAGCTGTCCATTCTGCTTTCAGAGTCCCTGGCACACATGTGGGACCTCCCACAGACACACAGACTGACCCCCACACACACACACATCTCTGCCCACCCTCTCCGTCTCCAGCCCCTAACACTAAGACAGATGTGCCTAGGCCGGGGCTGGCAGACTAGAGCAGCCCTGGGGTTCCAGTGGGGTGGGGGTTTGCTGAGGGACTGGTAACTACAGACATGGGGGACTGGGGCACATCAAGGGTCCCAGAATTGTGGGGAAGGGTCTACAAAGTGTCACCCAGATCAGTCTAACATGGTCTCCATCCCTGCGTAGGGCCAGAGGTCAACTCAGGGGTCTCAGGATTTTCTCAGCGGATAAAGAAACAGCCCGTGGGCAGGAAGGGAATTTCCTGAAACTAAGTGAATCAGAAATTTCTGGCTGACTGCAAGGATAAATAGGACGTGCGCTAGGCTCGCCCAAAGGTGCAGAGGCTGGGGGCGCCTGGGTGGTGCGGTCGGTTAACCGACTCTTGGTTTCTGCTGAAGTCGAGATTGATGGGCGAGGGGCTCCCCGCTCAGCGTGGGAATCTGCTTAAGACTCTCTCTCCCTTTGCTCTTCGTCCCCCCCTCCCCCGCCCTCAAATACGTAGATATAAATCTTAAAGAAAAAAAAAAGGCGCAGAGGCTGGAGGAGCAGGACCGAAAGCCCTGGAATCTAGAGCGGCCAGGCCAGAGGGGCTGGTAGGTGACCAATGGGACTCACTCTTCCCTCGGCAGGGCCCAGGATGCCGTCGCCAGCGGGGAAGGAGGCTGCGCGCAGGGGCCCGCGGGAGCGAACAGGAAAGGGGTCCCGTGAGGAGCGAGCCAAGGGGCCGCCCGCCGCGGAGCCCCCCGCGCGGGGTTGGGCCCTATCGCTGGAGGGACTGGCGGCCATGCGCCCCCCGCAGCGTCGCCGCCACCTGCTCTTCGGGGACCTGCTTGAGGACGTGGGCACGGCCGCCTCCATCTTCCCCCGCGAGTCGGTGGAGCTCGGGTACCGCATGCCCGACCCGCGCGCGTGGACGCAGTCGCTGGAGCCGCCCGCGGTGCGCCAGGACCTGCTCCTCGGCGTCCTCAAGGCAGCCGAGGCCCGAGGACGCATCCGTGCCCTGCGGCTGCGCTACATCCGCATGCGGGTGAGGCCGGGGGCCGGAAGGAAGGGGCGCGCAGGCGGCAAGGTTGCGGGGCAGGCGGAGTGGGGAGACCGGCCCCGGTCCGCTGAGGAAAGGAGTGTGTGGGGATGGGTCAAACGGCGGGCGGGACCGGCCCGGGCGCCCCGCAGGAGGGGGCGGGCGGAGCCAGACACAACAACCCGTAGACTCAGAAACACCCCCGACCCGCACCCCGCGACCCGCAGGCGGAGGAGATCTCGCTCCTCATCCTGCAGCAGAAGTCCGCGCGCGCCGCCATCCGGCTGGAGCTGTTCCTGCCGCCGCAGCTGAAGCCAACGCGAATCCCGGACCCCTTGGACCGTCAAGAGGTGCCCACAGGCCCGGGAAGGGGGAGGGGGGCGCCCGCCTCCCCGCACACCTGGCCCCAGCCCCTCTCACCCACAGAGGAGGCGCGTGGAGACCATCCTAGAGGAGAAAGTTGATGGCAGCATCTTCCCACGTTGACTGGGACCCACAGTGGGGGAAGGCGCCCCACCCTCCCACATAAAGTTCTCATTGTCCAAGAGCCCCCTGGTCGTGACGCTGCCTCTGTCCAGGTTCCCTCCCCGGGAGGGAAGGGGAGAGTATGTGTGCTGCCTCCCCCGCATCCGGTGTCACAGACGTCTGGATACTAGAGCAGGGCCTTTCCAACAAAGCCAGCAGTCAGGAGTCAGAGTAACAGAGGACGCAGGTAATCCCTCAAATCCCGCACTGCCCCCCTCAGGCAGCCTGGTGCCCTGCAAGTCTCTGAGAGCCCCCGGTCTGAGGGCGCAGGAGGGAGAATTGCGCGGGGCAACTGTCACAACCCCAGAGTGAAGGGCAAACTCAGGGAGAACGTGGGACCCAAGTGGAACCCCAGATTGTAGGTCATTCCATCAGGGATCAGAGAGGAGGGTGCCATTCTGGGCAGGACGAGTGACTGCACAAGCCAAGGGTGGCCTTTGGAGCCGGCTGTCCCCAGGAGGTCCTCCAGGGGACTGAGCCTGGGGGAGACTGGGGAAAGGGAGACTGCCGGAGGAAGGCCCCTACTTCTCCAGACAGAAAGTCACCTTTTCATTCTGAATGAGTTCCCCGGCTCTGCTCCATCCCTTACACACAGACACACATATACAGGAAGGAGACCACCCATCCCACTCTTTTTTTTTTTTTTAAAGATTTATTTATTTATTTATTTATTTGACAGAGATAGAGACAGCCAGCCAGAGAGGGAACACAAGCAGGGGGAGTGGGAGAGGAAGAAGCAGGCTCATAGTGGAGGAGCCTGACGTGGGGCTCGATCCCGGAACGCCGGGACCACGCCCTGAGCCGAAGGCAGACGCTTTAACCGCTGTGCCACCCAGGCGCCCCAACACCCATCCCACTCTGAACAAACCCACCTCCTGCAAAGGCCCTAGATCTGAAGAGTCTCCCAACTTTCTGGACAGACCTTCCCTTAGAGAACTTAACTCTGCTCCCTGACACGCGCTCTTTGCAGAGCCTAGAACTTGGCCGCGTCTCCCTTTTCTTCCCTCCTAGTCCCTAGCTGGCTGCAGAGGTGGGGGCCAAAAGGATTCAGACAAGCCCCCACCCATGCCAGGGAGGCCCGCTGAGTGGCCCTCGGTAAGCCCTTCTCCCCCTGCACCTGACCCTTCACCCTTTCTGTGCTGTTGCTGCACTTGGCCTTGGTCCCAGCCCACAAGTGCTTATGGAGCTGGGGTCTGCAGCAGCTCTGGGAGGAAGGCAAGAGCTATGCGGGAGGTAGCTTGGGTTGAGGACAAATCGACAGGGAAAGGGAGGTATTCTCTCTGTCCACGTACACCCTGTCATGAACAGGATGACAGCCGGCCCTGACTCCCCAGGACCCCAGCACTCTGTCTCTCGGGGATGTACTGGCCACCTAGGACCATTTCACCTGTTTGGTAAATGCATATCTCACTCGGTCTCTTCTCTGAGTCTCCATTTCTTTATATTTAAAATAGAGATCTTGAGGGTCTCACGCGGGCTGTGAGTGAGCACAGTGAAGGCTCCGTAAGGGTGTGGTCACTCTTCGTTGGGCGACCGCACAAAGCCCCGTGGAGAAGACCTGCAAGAGAGTGGCCTCACGGACAGCTGTGCACCAGGCACTGAGCTGACACCTGGGGGGCCCTTTGATCCCCACACCAGGGAGGGGGGCCCGAGGTCTGCAGGAGGCCAGGGAAAGTGGCTGAGGACATTTCTGTGGGGCCCAGAGGAGTCCTCCGCTGTGGAAGAGTGAGGCATGCAGGCCAGGGCCCAGTGTACTGGGGACTGTGAGGAGTCAGGTGCATTCCTGGAGCTGCAATCACGCTCATGCTCTGGACAGAGGGTCCTGGATTTAAATCCCATATCCACCATACCTGCTGCACGGCTTTGAACAAGTCCCTGCCCAGCCTGTCTGGACTCCTCCCATGGAATATGTGTATGCTCTGTGTAGAGACAGACTCACAGAGAAGGTGCAGGACACCCAAAACAGCTGGGGCAAGGGGAAGGGAGTGCACACCCAAGTGGCCAGAGGACACGGGTGAGTGGCCAGAGAAGGCACAGTGTATGGAGGGCTGGGAGGACAGAGGGAGTAGGGAATGGCATGAGTGGGGAGAGAAGCATGCTGACCTCTCCCCATGCTCAGCTGCGTGGCACATTTCTCAGGATGGAGACACACACCAAGCACCGTGGGATCAGCCTGGCTGTGTGGCGTTGCACAGGTGCTGGCCTGACTGTGGGACCGACCTCTCAGGACAATGACGTAGGCTAAATAAGCAGCAGCCACCTCCCCCTGTCTGGACAGGCTTCTGGGCTCTGCCCTGTCCTGGCCAGCCTGTCAGCTTGGCAGCCAGTAGCTCTGTGGTCATGCCAGCCAAGGCCCCTGAGCACAAAACACCAGGAGGCACCCCAGCCTCCAGGGCCCCTCTCACCTCTCTGACCTTGTCCCACACTCTCCTCCAGCTTGGCCTCCACTCTCCCAAGGCCCCCGTCCTGCCGTTCTGCCAACACTGTCCTTCGCCGAGTGACACCTCCCTCCTCTGCTCCGCGGCCCTCCTTAGCCCTCCTGACCTCTAACCCAGTCTGCCAGTCTGTTTCTTGGCTGCCCCAGGGCTGGTCGGTCTCGCTTGCTGCTGGGGCCCACTGTCTGGCTCACAGGGAACACCCAGATAATTGCTGAATGAATGAGGAGCACATGTAAAATCACCACTTCCCTTTCCATCTTGAAGAGTTCTGAGAAACGTGTGCATATCGACTTGTGCAACTGGAAGGCATTTTTTTTTTTTTTAAGATTTTATTTATTTGACAGAGGTTCAGAGAGAGAGGGAACACAAGCAGGTGGAGTGGGAGAGGGAGAAGCAGGCTTCCCGCCGAGCAGGGAGCCGGATGCTTGCTGGTCCCAGGACCCTGGGATCATGACCTGAGCCCAAGGCAGACACTTAACGACTGAGCCACCCAGGCGCCCCTGGAAGGCATTTTGTGAGCCGGCCTCAGGCATCAGGAACCCACGGGGCTGAGTGCCTGCACGGGGGACAGGAGATGCACATGGTCCAAGGCCAGGGGGCACAGACACTCTGCAGAGCATTTCCAGAGCAGTGTCGGGGCCACGCTGACACTGGCCCAAAGCACGCTGGCATGAGAAATCTAACTGACCGCTGTAACCGATCATAAAATATCAGGAGAGTCAGCCAAAGAAAAGGCACAGGGCATCCGTGGCAAAAGGGAGGGTGTGGCTTTAAACTTTAGGACATCTTGGGGCAACTGGACGCTTTGGAAGAGCCTCACCCAGGCCCCACAGACAGGAACGTTTGGTGCCTCCAGATGTAAGAACCCATACCCCAGCATCCACCAGCACCGCGGCATCGGACCCACTTTCCTTGGGAAGCGCCCTAGAGCACGGTGTCACCACACTCGTAACCCCACTTTACGGGCGAGAGCAGAGAGGCTAGGGATGGGCCTGGAGGGCAAGGAGCGTCTAGGATCCCCTTGAGGGCTCTTGTGGCCAAACACTGGACCAAAGTCTCATGAACACACACAAGAATGGCAAAGCTTGACTGGCCCCCCTGAACAGAGTGGGGGACACGGCCACACCCCCATCTATTACAGTGCCAGCGCAGGCCGCCCTGGGTCCAGAGGCTTCATTATTAGCACCTCATCTCAACGCGCTACCCTAGGCGATGGTGGGGACCTGAGCGCCCCACCGGATCTGCCGGGTTGTGGGGAGGGGGCGGATGGGGCACAAGGCCAGGCGAGCGCGGGGCGGGGCGCGCCTGGCAGGGCGGGCCGGGCGCCTCCCGGCGCGAGGAAGTCCCGGCCCCGCGCTTTGGGGAAGTGCAGCCGAGGCGCCTGCGCACTGCGCCCTGCGCCCCCTCCCCGACGATCCGGCCGGACCTCGGGGCGCGCGGGCCAGCAGCGGCGGCGCGAGCGGCTCGGGAGCGCGGCCGGTGAGTGCGCGCGCGCGCGGCGCTGAGGACGGCGGCCCTGCCCCTCCCGGCCCGGGGCCCGGGGGCCGTACGGGGCGGGAGCCTCGGGAGCTGGCGCCCAGATCCGCACCCCAAGGACTCCAGCCGCGGGGTCCACGTGGACCCTGGGCCGCGGCGGGACTGGAGCCAGTCCCCCGCGCGTGGGGGAGGGGGCGCTGCAACCCGGTTCCCCTTTTTCTGCAGCTCAAAGCCTGGGGAAGTGATTGCTCAAAGGGGGGGCCCGGAAGAACCCAGGTTTCCGCGTCTCCCGCCCCCCCCCCAGCCTGGTGGGGAGGGGCCGAGGCGGGACACCCTGTCCGCCCCCGCCCCTACCCCCTTGGATCTGGCAGCCACTCACCCTGCAAGGCGCAGGGGAGGCGCTGCGCCCCCGGCCCCAGCTGATCGGGGGCTCCCGGCGCCGGCCTCCCTCCAGAACGCCGCAGGAGTACCTCCTGCCGTCTGACTCGAGTCCCTGCTGCTGCAGTGCACGCCCCTTCGGCAGCCAGGGTGGGGCCCAGAGGGAACCTGGCCCCTCCCGCCCCCACCTCGCCTTTGGGTCGATGGTGAGTGGGGCGCCATGGCGAGTTCCTTGAGATAGGGGTGGGGGCGTCAGAGGCTGGAGGAAGGGGCCCCTAAAGGAGACAAGCTCTACCAGGCCAGACCTTGCCAGCGGAGAGAGGAAGAGAGAACTGGGTTGCCCCCACCACTGCAGAGGTGGGGTGGGGGCAAGGGTCACCAGGGTTAGAAAGACCTGGCCTGCCTTGGAGGAGTCAGGCTGGGGCTCCCCCACCAATTGAATGGGGAGCAGCAGACAGGAAAGGTACTGAGTACCATCAGAAGCAGAGAAAGGAGCCCCTCTGTCAGCCCTCCGCCCAAAGGTTATGGCATTTTTTTCTGGGATTGTCACATTTTCTTATTCTTTTTTTGGACTGGGCGGGCTCAGGGACGTTCTTTTTCCTTCTGTGGAGCAGAGTAGCAGCCACTCCCAAGGGAACCTCTGTCCCCAGAGGCCAGGCTTTTGCTGCCTGTCCAGCCTCTCCCATCCCAGACTTGGGGACCAAAGCCTAAGGGGCTGGGAAAAGGGAACGAGTCCCCTCCCAAATGCCAGGATGAGGGGCAGGAACCCCAATTCAGACCCTGTATCACCTCAGGAGAGAGTGGGTGAACAGGTGACCCCAGCCAGCCTAAGGAGGGTGAGGGAGCCAGGTCCAGGCCTGCAACTGGGACGGAAGACACTGTCCCCAAATGTAGCCTCTAGCCCCAGGGCCCCCCTGGATCTGCACCCCCAGACAGAGCCCCTCCTCTAATTCAGAGCTGAGTCTTTGGGTGCTAGGGAGGGGACAGGGCCCTGCCCCCACTCACAGTGGGTGGGGGTGCAGAGGAGGAAGAGCAGTTTTCTGCCTGGCTACCAGACCTCAGAGGTTGCCACACCCCTTCCTTTCCCTAGAAGCTTGACCCCTGAGGGAAAGGCAAACTGTGGGGCTGCTGCTTCCCCATCTGCTTGCCCCGAGCCTGTGAGAGCCTGTGAGACCCGGTTGGGGGTCCCCTCCCCCATGATCTCAGGGCAAGCCAGGTAGCTGGTAAGGGGCCTCAGCCCCAGGGTACCCTACGCTTTGCCCCTAGATTTGGGTCAGGGCAGGGCCTCTGTGTGCCCGAGCCCGGGAGGCAGGGGTGCTCCAAGTGTACCCTGACACACACAGTCCCGTCATCCCTGCTCCAGGAGCTGTCCAGCCCAGGAGCACCCACCCTTCCCTCCTACCCTGGGAGACCCCAAGAGCCCAACACGGACCAAACGGGGATTGAAAGTCCACAAGCTGAGGGATGGGGGCAGCAGGGAGGATGATAATTACATGAGAAAATAAAGTGAAAGTAAGTCATGAGCCTCTGGACCGCCAACACCGGGGGGGGGGGGGCAGGGGGCAGGACTGGGTGGCTCAGGAACGTCCTTGTCAGCAGTGCAGGGGAACCCCAGGCCCTGTGGGTCCTCACCTAGGCCAAGGTGGGCACAGACGGGGCTGTGATGGGGGCTGTGATGGGAAAGCGTTCAAAACTGCCCCCAGGGCATGGATTGCCCACCCTGGCGGGGACAATGGAATCTGTGGTTGGCCTCGCCCAGGGTGGGGGTGGGGGGGTCAGGCTCTTCACCCTGGCTTTGGGCTCCAGGGCCCAGTGCCCCCTGCACGCCTCCACCATGAAACGTGGATACAGACACTGAAAAGAATGCTGGCCCTCACCCCCTCCAGGGATCCCGCATCTCTAACCTGGAGAGCAAGACACCCCAACCCATTGCTACCCCCACTCCCTTCCCCTACTGGCACCCAGGCCACACTGGTTTCCACAGCCTGGTGGGGGTGGAGGGAAGGGAGGCTGAGAAACCCTGGATGTGGTATGGTACCAGCGGGGGTTGGGGCCCTAGGGGCAGCATCTAGGACCTAGGAGCCATGGGTCCCCAGGAAGCTCATGGCCCTCCTCCCCCATGCCCTGCTCCATTCCCCACACCCTCAGAAGGTCCTGCCTCACTCTTCTCCATGCTGCAGGCCTAGTCAGCTGCAAACAGAGCAGATCTGGACTCCTGGTGGGGAGCAACCCTCCCCACCTCCCCCACCCCCTACAGAAAACCCAGAGTGGAGGGAGCTGGGGAGGGGGTCTAAATGTCTGACCACCACCCTTATGCATTAACCTGATAGCCCCAGACTCTTGGGGCCCCCAGTCCCCTTGGGAGGGGCCAGGAGCCGGAAACCAAGAAAGAGGAACCCAGACTTCCGGCTTCCCAGGGACCGAGCAAATGGGGGTGTCCCGGAACCTCCTGTGGAGATCTTGTCTGGGGCCCCCTCCTCACTGACCTGTCCCTGCTCACAGGCCTGGTGTAGGCTGGGGCGGAGGTAGGAGCCTGAACAGAGTGGCCTGAAGGGGGGGCAGGGGGCAGGCCCCTCAGGGCTCTTGGGAGGAGGGAGACACTCTCAGGACTCCTTCCAGGAGACAAGTGGCGGCTGTAGCCCCAGGTTCTCAGTGAGAACCTCCACCTCTCTTCTCAGACTCCCAGGCTGTGGTGAGGGTCCCGGAGCCAGCACCACGGAGCCCGGGCAACCTCCTCCACCCACCCATGCCCACCCCGCATGAGACTGAGAAGCAGGTGCACCACCTCCACCCCTGCCTCTGCCCCCCTTGTGGGAACCGGGGGCGGGGGGGGGACGAAGAGCTGGGAGGCTCTTGACCGCCTGGGAGGCCAGCGGGGGGCGGGGGGGTGACCACCAAGGGGAGTCAGGGAGGAGGCGTGCGGGCCCCAGGTTCTGGCCTGGAGCTGAGGAAGCCCCCATGTCGCCAGCACGTAGGGCCAGAGGAGGCAGACCAGCCCCCCTCGATGTCCAGTCATGACGCGGCCCCCCCGGCTGCCCCCAGCCGCAGCCCCTGCTGCCTGTGCTGGTGCTGCTGTTGTGGCTGTTCCTGGTATGTGGGGCCTGGGGGGAGGGGGCCTGGGGGGAGGGGGGCAGGGCCGGGGGGGAGGGGCGGGCTGTGCAGACGTGGGGCCCCAGGTCCTGCCCCCAGACCCTCAGATGGCTTCCGAGGAGTTACCTGAAGGCAGGAGGCCTCTCATCCAGGGGCTGCTGGGCCCTGCTGACCCATGGCCAGTGCCCAGACCCCTCTGCATGTGTGGGTTTCATGCCTGGTGTGTCCAAGGGTGCGTCCGTGTGCAGGCACCTGGCCAGCCCACCGTGCGTGCACTCATCTGTCCGTGTACTCGGCACATGCTGACGCCACTGTGGCCCCGCCTGAGCTGGCCCTGGGTCCTATAGAGGGATGAGACAGAGCACACCCTACACACTGTTAGACAGAGGGACCCTGAGCGGGGACCTGGCCCGGGGACAACAGGGATGAGCTTCCAGAGTAGTCTGCCAGAGGGCGGGTGTGGGACCCCCAGGTGGCAACGGGGTCCTGTAGGCCTGGGGGAAGCTGTTGGGAGTTTTCAGGTCTGACAGAGGTCTGGCCCTATTCAGTCTTCCAGCCCGTGGCTGCTGAGTAGACGGCCTCAAAGGGGTTTCCGCGGACCCGTGAGCAGTTTCAGCCCTGAGACGGGAGAGGGGGGCCATGAAGAATTAGGACACAGTAAGACTTTGGCTGTGCAGGCCGACGGAGAGTTTGGTAGGGTAGGGTAGGAGAGGAACAGAGTTCTGTCTGGCTGCTTGGGTTTGAGATGTCTGTTACACGTTTCGGTGGCCCTGGAGGGGGATCTGGCTGGAGGCATGGCTATGGAAGCCAGCACTGACACCGCGTGAAGAGCCAAGGGGGGGGAGAACGGTCCCTGGGGGAGAATCAGCAGGCACACACACAGGCTGGGGCTTTCCTACTGCATCACTGAGGCTCTGGGAGACGGGTGGCGGCCGAGGTCAGGCCAGGGAGGTCAGGTCAAGGAGGCACACAAGGCATCGGTGCAGTCCCAGAGGTCTCCTGAACACCCCTGAAACAGCCTCGGTCCCAGGGAGAAACGGGAGGGCTGGTGGGCCGCAGGTGCAGACGCTCCTTCCCTGGAGGGCGTGGAAGGAGCAGACCCCAGAGCCTCCCGCCCGCAGCGGTTTACGTGTAAGCTGAGAGCCCCACGCCCCGCGCGTGTGTGTGCATCACACGTGCGCACCAAGGCCAGGGCTCCCCGGAGGCCGCTGCCACCTTTCTCTCTGTGGGTAGGAATGAAGAGCGGCGGCGAGCGTGGCGGGCCTCCCGGGAGGACAAGCGGCAGCCTCTCCCCAGCTGCGAGGCATGGTAAGTGTGGCCGGCCGGGCGCGCGCGGTTCTGGGTGGCGGGGGTGCGGGCCTGACCCGGCCTGGCGGGGTGCCCACAGCGCCACGCCGAGCCCTGAGGACGTGCGGAGCTGGGCGCAGTCGTTCGACAAGCTGATGCACAGCCCGGCGGGACGAAGCGTGTTCCGGGAGTTCCTGCGCACGGAGTACAGCGAGGAGAACATGCTCTTCTGGCTGGCCTGCGAGGAGCTCAAGGCCGAGGCCGACCAGCACGTGGTGGACGAGAAGGCCAGGCTCATCTACGAGGACTACGTGTCCATCCTGTCCCCCAAGGAGGTGCACCGCCGTGGGGACCCGGGGCGGGGTTGGGGGCTGGGGCCACGCCCTGGGCCCTGACCCCGGCGTCCCGTCCCGCAGGTGAGCCTGGACTCCCGGGTGCGGGAGGGCATCAACAGGAAGATGCAGGAGCCGTCCGCGCACACGTTCGACGACGCGCAGCTGCAGATCTACACGCTCATGCACCGCGACTCCTACCCCCGCTTCCTCGGCTCCCCCACCTACCGCGCCCTGCTGCTCCGGGGCGGCTCCCAGTCCTCCCACGAGGCCTAGGCTGCCCCCACAGCCGCACAGACGCGGCACCCCTCCGGTGGGCAAAGACTCGGTTATCCGCGCAAGCATGTGTCCGCAGGTGTCCGGCACGCCCGCGGGGGCCCGGCACCCCTGGGGCAGTCCCAGACTGGAGCCCCCTCTACCCAAGGGACCTAGTACCCTGAGGTCCTGCTAAGGGGCAGGTGTGCGGCCCCTCCCCAACCGGCTCCCCGCTGGCTGGCCAAGCGCTCCTGCTGGGGCTCCTGCCTGGGGAGAGGGACCCTCCCAGGAGCTATCACGGACCCAGCAGCTTCACTTGGGCCTCCTCCCCAGGCAGCGGGGGACCTTGAGAAATGCCTCTGATGGGAAGTAGAACCTCCGTATGGCCTAGTTGTACCATAGCGGAGACCCTCCGATCAAAGCTGTCTGCATCCCCATCAGACCCAGAACCTCAGAACTAGGCTCAAGGCAACAGGAGCCAGTTTCTTTTTTATATTTTCATTAATTTTAAACCTGGAAACATGTCCTTACTGTATTTTATCAAAGAAAGAAAAGGATGTTTTCATATTTCTCTCTCTTCCTTCTTCATTCAAAGTAGGATCTTATTATTGAAGATATTTTTAAAGCAAACATCTCTCCTTTCTTTCCACATCTGGGGGGAGATTCGAGGAGAAGAACCGTCTCAGACCTAGTGCAGGGAGCAGAGGAGACCCTGCCCCAGGGAGGGTGCCAAGGCTAGGGCAGGACGCTGATGGGGTGGCCTCCACGAGGCACGCGCTTGCCCTCTCATTGCCCAAATTTCTGGGAGGCAAAGCGATTCAAAGCTGTAGCAGGTCTAGTGCCCACACCATCCCCTCCATCGTCAGGAGCAGAGGGTCAGGGTGAGGACCCAGACGTGGCCTCCTGCCCATAAGCCCTGGACCTGAGCTACGGTGCCCAGGGAGGTTCGGGAGACTCTGGGTCCTCCGTGTGCCGAAGGCCCCCTCTGCCCACACCCGTGCTCTGTACCCCCAGCACCTGCCCCTCGTCCACAGGCACACCCAGGCAGAGTCAGCCCCCAGTGTTCTGAAGACCCACGGGCTCTTCCCCCACCTCTGCTCCATCGGGGCCAAACCTAAGTGTCACCCGATCCCAAGGAGGGGGGTCATCGTACCCCGTGGCGGGGGGGGGGGGGACCCAGCTCACAGCACAGACCGTGCGTGGTCCACCAGAACCAAGGGCCGGAAACAGCACAATGGCAAAAAGAAACGTTTAATGATTTGGGGGAAAGAGGAAGAAAGGTGTACTGCAGGCAAGGTGGGGGAGCAGGGAACACGGCCCTCTGGGGAAGTTCAGGTGGGCACAGGGCGGATCTCGAGAAGCGGTGTCTGTCGACAGAGGACACAAGGAAGGCCGTGGCAATGTGCTGGCCACAGCCCAAGGCTTCAAACACGTCTCAAGGAGGGCTCAGCAGAACTGCAGCAGACAGAGGAGAGGCGTCCGCCACATGGGCTCCAGGACCCCGCAGGGCGGGAGGCAGAGCTGGGGGCTCCACCCACGTGCTCTGAAGCCCCAGGAGGCTGGCTGGGCATGGCTGTCCCCCATCTTGTGTCACATGGGTCTCACACCTGGGGGGTTGGAGACACCCACCTCCAGAGAAGGCCCCACATACCTTCCAGCGATTTCCACACTCATTGCAGACGACGAAGGTGGTCATGGGCTCATCAGAGCTGCGGGTCTGCACCTGAGAGGTGAGAGGGGGCCACCCCCAGCCCAGGGACTCAGCCACTTGGAGGAGGAGGCCCCGAGATGCAGGTCTTTCCTGGAGTTACAACGTGGGGAAGCTACCCATATTCTCAGGCAGTGCTGGCGTCGTAGCTCCTCACCCCCTGGGTGAGCCGTTCTCCCCTTACCAGGGACCCCTCACCTATCTTGAGGTCCACATCAGTGTCCGCCTCCATGGGTCTGAGCATTGTCCTGTGGCCACTGCCAGGCAGCACAGCACACCCACCCACCGGCCAATATTGGGGCCCCTCCATGCTGGGGGAGGCCGGGCCCCCGATTTTAGTGCTCAGAGCAAACCACTCCGAGACGCTGCTTACTGGGCACCAGGGGTGCAGGCAAGGGAGGAGGTCCCAAAGCCGACTCTGGAGTCCCGGTACCATTCATGGTGCGTGTGTCCAGGGCTCAGTGGACCCGGCCCCCCAGCCCCGGGGCAGGGGCAGATGCAGGCTCCAGGGAGCGTGCGGCCAGGTGACCGGGGCGCACCTGCGTGTAGGTGCAATTCTTCCTCCTGCACTTCCCGCAGGTGAACAGGTCCGTCTGTGTGCCCCCCGTGCGGGCCATCTGGTGCTCTCGGATGGCCTCCTTGGTCATCGCCTTCCGGATCTCCTTCAGCTCGTCACTGGCCATCTCCTGGGCAAGGAGCCATGGACTTGCTGCCGTGCCCAGGGAGCACCCCCAGCCCCGCAGCAGGACTCACCTCCGAGGTCATCACCGCGATCTGCTGGGGGGTTATGACGCCACACAGCACGTTCCGTCGTAGGTCGGGGTTCTTGGCATCCTTCAGGTTGGAGATACGGCTCCGCACACGGTTCTTGTACTTCATGTCCGTGTTCCCCACGTCCCGGAAGATGCGTGCCGGTGTTTAAGGACCTATCAGAGGCCAGGGCTGCTGCCTCTCACCCACCCCATGGGGCCAGCCAAGGGAGGCCGGTCAGGGAAAGGGGACCCCAGCAACTCAGTCTGCCCACCCACTCCTGGCAGCGAGGGGAGGGGCTGCTGAGTGGGGCCCCCACAGTGGAAGCCCGGCTGCAGGTTCAAAACCCCACTGACCCAGGCCCCACCAGCAGGCAGAATCAGTCCCCCAGCAGGTCCAGGGAGGGCCCTCCTGGTCAACTGACCAACCGCCTAGTGAGGGCGCTGAGGCCATGGCCACCAGGGGAAGCCGGGCCTAGCTGTCCTCACGACTCTACCAGAAACCCCCAGGCCCCAAACCCCTGCATAAAGGATATATTCCTCAATCTGGGCCGACAGGCCCTCGCAGTCCGCACCAACGGCCATATAATCACCTGCAAGAGGCAGCCCTGACTAGCCGCTCCACTCGTTGCACCCCACTTCCAGCCTGCCCAGCACCTGAGGCCCAGGATCCAGGTGCTCCGGTAACCCCAAAGACCCCCTGCCCCCCACCTGGGGTCAGCTGCAATGGGCTGGGGGAGAGGGCTGTCCCTGAGATCTCTCTGAACTCAGGCCTCTGTGGACAGGCAGAGTCCAGGCCACCCCAGGACTCGGGGTGCATGTCAGGGGCGCTCACGGTCTGTCTGCAGGGCAGCGGTCAGCATCTCACGGCACTTGTTACGCACGGCATCGCAGGTGACCGGCACCGGGGGAAACGTAGTGATCCTTGGGGCCGACGGCATCCTGGGCAGCTCTGGCCTCTTGCGGCTGGAGAAAGACAGGCCCACTCAGGCCATGTGCACCCCCATGACACACAGGTCCCCAGAAAAGCCAATGGCACAGCCACAATCCCCCAAATCCTGTTTCTTCTACCTCGACGGCAGCCCATGGTCCTGCCCCCCTGCCGTCCGGCCCAGCATGCCCTAGGGGTCTGCCCAGTTGGCCAGAGGCAGTAAGGCCCATCAGGTGGGGCATACTTTCCAGATGAGGGCACCATGGGGGCAGTACCCACGTAAGGGTCCCTGCCCTCCAGGAGGCCAGAGCACAGGGTCACACTGCTCAAGACCAGCGGCCGTTCCAGGGAAAGGCAGACAGTGTTGGGGTTCGCCCCATCCAGCATGGAGGCCTCTTGAAGGGCTGGGCACTCCCCACAAGCTGCCTGACGACAAAGTCTACCCAGCCCTCCCCTCACACCCCTGCGTCTCATGACCCCCACATGAGTCAGGGGGAGCAGGGGTCTCCCGGGGGGAAAGGAGCAGACAGGTAGATGAACCCACAGCCCTGCACAACTACACTGAATCTAGAAGTCAGCCTTTGCCGGCCGCCCACCACCTCTGCCCAAAGCAGCCCATGGGCCACAGCCTGTCCCTGTGAGGACCCCGTCTCCATGACTGCCCTCCCTAGGGCCGCAGCAGTGAGGCCTCAGTGCCCCCAGAGCTCGCATCATGCTGTAGCCTGGGGCACCCAAGGGGAAAAGGCCTCAGCAGCAGTGTGACCCAGGCTAAGGGCGCTGCTCAGCCAGAGCTGGCCAGGGAAAACCAGACCCCGGGACACGGACGTGGAGCTGTAGGATGGCAGCACAGGGCTCCCACATGGCTCTCCGTGCAGCCGGGTGGACACAGCCTCACCCACAGATGGTTGGGGCTGGAAAGACACAGGGTCCAGAGGAGCTCTGGAAGAGAATTGAGCAGCAAGAGGCCTGAAAAGGCTGATGTGTTCCCTCGGATGGCCTCAGCAGCCCCAGGGCACAGGGAATCCTGCACTTCATCTGCCGAGCGAGAGGGACAGGGGTCTGTGGTGGAGGCAGGAGGGCGAGCACCAGTCTTCCAGATGCAGTACCTGGAGTCCTTGGCCTCGGTGGCCTCCTTCGAGGATGATGTGGGCAGAGGCCCGCCCCTCCTCTGCTCCCTGGCTTTGGCATCTGACGCATCTGCAGGTGCCAGGAAAGGGGGAGGCTGGCTAGGGGAAGGCGGAACCAGAGGGCAGGGCCAGGCCAGGGAGGGGAGCAGATCACCACCAAGGCACAGCCTCAGTCAAACCACCAGCCCTAGCCCACCCGCCCTAACCCCACCCGAGCCCCCAGTGCCGAGCCTTCTACACGGGGGCCCTCTGTCCTTCCTCCTCAGAAGGTCCCAAGACAGCCCCCACACCCCTTTCCTACCCAACTCAAACAGGCCACCTAGGAGGCCTCTCTGGGGTCTGCCATCCCATCTGCCCAAAGTGACCCTTGAGTCCGGAGCCCACTGAGTGACAGCTCCCACAGACGAAGTGTTTGGACGTGGACAAAACCAGGCGTGGTCATTCCCCAACTGGACCTTGGGGGTCACAGCGAATGGCCCTCCACCGAGCACATCCCCCACAAGGCTCCTGAAGCCTGAGCATGTGCTGGGGCCACTGGGTGAGGCGCATTCCCCACACCACCAGAATAAACACACTGTCCTACTCCCAGGCTATGGCCACAGGACCAGAGAGACCCAGGACACAAAACTCTATTTCGCAAGGGTTTGGACAGAGCCCAGGAAAGGCTGGGAAGGGAGGGGGGCCTCAGGGTCCCAAGGTGGGCATCCCTGCCACCTCCACTGCCCCGTCCCATCTGAATGCCTATGCCCCCCTTCTCCTCCTCTCTCCCTTGCCCCCCAGCTTTCTCCCCTCCTCCTGTCCCCCCACATCTCCTCCGGCTCTTTGCCCTCTAGCCGCAATGACCCCTCTCTCTGTATGACCCCCGCCCACACCAGCTCCCTCCAGGGCCCCCGGCCACCCTCGGTGCAGTCCTGCTACTGCCTTCAGCGTTCTTTTCTCCTTGCTCTCAATGGATTCCCTGTCGTCCCAGCCCCAAGCCTTCCCGGACCAGTTCTGGAACACCCCCACTCCCAGGGGGCCCTGGCTCAGGGACAGCACTGCCAGCACCCTACACAGTGCTGACCAGCGAGGGGCCCCAGCTCCCAGCCCGCACCGCCTGACCCGCACCCAGGAGCTTCTTCCAGGACTTGATGAGAGACTTGGCCAGCGCGATGACCTCCTCATCGGAGCTCTGCTTCCGCAAGGCGTTGACAGACATGCCGACGCGTGTAGACTACAAGGCAAGCAGCCTGGGCTGGGGGGATGGCAATGAGACCCTCCTCACAGACCCTCCGAGGCTCCCAAGGGGCAGGGGCTGGGTGCCAGCTCGTGAGGTAGATACCCCTTCCAAGGGCTACTGTCCCATATGTGGAACCTAGGAGCCTCAGCGAGAAACAGGGTGGGTTATCCTTAGATGCCCCTTTGTCTTCCTGAGCAACAGAAACAGGCAGGGACCGTCTCCTCCAGGACAGACATTTGTGTCAAGCAAGGCCCCGGGGCAGGGGCCAGGAAGCCCGGCCAGGTGCCCAGGAGCTGTCCCAGGCAGGAGGCAGGCAGGGCCCTACCTGCAGCAGGTGCAGCGTGACGGGCATGGCCTTCAGCTCCCGCAGCAGGTCCATGGCTCCCTCCTGGAAGGAGAAGGGGGACCTTCATAAATGGCTTCCAGGTCTCGATGAACAATGCCGCCTCCTCCTCTACAAGAGGGTGGGGGTGGGGCACAAGGAGTAACAATTTGGAGATCCACCAGGGGTCAGACGCCCAGGAAGGGCTAGAATGAGAAGGAAAGCGGCTTGGCAAACTCAGTCCCAGTGTTTTGGGTCACTGACCAAACCATGGCTGCGGGGAAACAGCTCCAAGGAGTGCAGCCCCTCCCCAGCAGGAGGGCCACACCCAGGTGAAGGTGTACCCCAGGGGTGCTCACTCCCCCGTCTCACGTCCCTCGTGGTGGGTTGGGCAGCTTCTCCCTGAAGTGGCCCACCCAACAGCCGAGAGGGGTTATCCCGGGCAAGGTCAGTAGCCCCTGCAGAGGCCAAACACTCCACTCCCATCACACCCACACCCACACCCAGGTTCAAGTCCCATGGCCCCACCCTTCATCAATCCTCCAGGCCTTGCCTTAACCCTCAGGCCAGCCACCTTCTCCTTCTAGACCCTCCCACCTCCCATGTGTTTCTTCAAAGCCCCCCCTCCGCCCCTCCCACCCCACACCAAGGCCATGCACAAATGGGCTCCTCTCTCCACTCCAGGCTCAGCTTAAGGTTCCCAAGTGTGAAGTTGCTCGCCCCAGGACCTTTGCACCTGCTGCCCCCACTGCCAGAAACACCTCCCAAATATCTACAGATTTGTACCCTCTGTCTTTACAGTTTATTCAAAGGACACCTTCTTGGCAAATCCCCTCCTACTTAAAACTGTGACCACACCCCATGCAACACCTCCATCCTCCTCCCCTGCTTTGCTTTCTTCAGATGTTTCCCTTAATACACTGATGTTTTAACGTGGGGGTCTTTCCCTTGACATAAAGGGGGCAGAAGGAACCTGACCCAACCACGCTCATGTCTTGCAGCCCAGGCCGTGGGAAGGGCTGGCCCTACGCTAACCACCCCCCCCCCCATCTGGGTGACATCTGTGCTCAGCAGTCCCCTGCACCTCACCCCCAGCAGGTCCTGCCCCTCAGGCTGTGCAGCCCTGTGTGACCTCCTCAGGATAAAAAGATGGTTGTCTGAGCCAAAGACAGTGCTGCTCACTGATCAGTTTTCTGCGGGCTCCACACCAGAGGCAGAAACACAATTCCTGACTTCCCAATCATGGGTCCCAAATCCCCGAAGGAGCCTCCCAGGCACTGGGACGTCTGCTATCTCTCACTGCCCATGCCACAGTACCCCCAAACCCTCTAGGCGCCTTCCTGGTCCAGAGGGTGGTCAACTCCCCCTCCTCATGCTCTGCTGTGCTTCCACCTGGATATACCTTCCCCCAGCTCTGCCTCACCCCACCCTGCCCTCCGTGGGTGACCCCACCTGGGGGGTGTTCTTTATCTCTTTCAAGAGAGGTAGCAGCTTCTTTCTCCGGTCATCTCTGGAACAGCTCTAGGTTGTTCCCACACCCTTTTCTGTGCTGCCCACGGCCTCCCAGGGGTGTGAACACTGTCCCTCCCTCTCTCTCTCTCTCTCTCTCTCTCTCTCTCTGTGTGTGTGTGTGTGTGTGTGTGTAGGGGGCTGCTGTTTGCTGGATGAACAAATGAGTGGGAGCCAGCTCTCTTTTAGGGGCCAGCGTAGACCTCTGTCCAGAATCTGGTCAACGGGAACCCAGGACAAGCCTGCTTAACCCAAAAAAACACCCAAAGCTACCGGAGCAAGCAGACAGTCCTGCAGTGGCTGCCCAGGCATCTCGAGCCTGTGATCGAGCCTCTTCCAACACCCTAACTAGCTGCTCACAGTCTGGGGGGCACCAGGTTGTGTTTATTGAGCCTCTCAGGGAGCCAGCCAGGACCCTTCCCAACATCCTAAAGAAAGGTACCACCCACCAAGGATGCTTCCATATGAGGCTATGCTGAAAAGGGGCTGAAATTGGAACCCCATCTACCTAGTTCCTCTTAGAGACCACTGCACAGCCTCCTCCAAAGACTCACTGGCCACAGGACAACAGAGGCCGGGCAGCACAGTGAGCACAGCTGGCCAGGGGCTCTATCACCAGGCCAGGCTCACCCGACCTCCCAGGGATCTATCCCAAGGGTCTCTATGTATCTACCCACTCCCCGGTTGCTGCCGGCTGAGTCCTGGCTACGGAAGGGAAAGAATTTATTAGGGAAACCTGTTCTTGCAGGGCAGGGGCAGATACAAGGAAAAAAGGGGGCCTCTCCACCAGGAAAGGCCTCTGGCCTGCTTGTGAAGGGGGATGATGAGGGCCATCAGCCCCAGGCCGAACAGAGGTAAGGGAAGCGCTGTAGCTCTGGGGAGGAAAAGGGGGTCCAGTCTCACTCCAAACTCCTGCAGGCTGAGAAAGGACGTGGGAGGCCTAGGGTGGGACAGAGAGCTCTGAGTCGGGGATGAGGCTCTGAGGAGGGTCCTGGGGCTGGGGCTGGGGGTGAACCGTGAGGATGGCCAGGCTGACAAGGAGAAAGACACGGGGGGCGGGGCAGCCAGTACGAAAGCTCTGAACAGGCTGGGGCGTCGGCAAGGCCTGGAGGGCGGGACCGAGGGATGCTTCCGCTGGCCGGGCTCCGGTAGCGTTGGGGCGGGGGGTAGTCTGGAGTTAGGGGCAAGGAAGGAGACGGATCTCAGGTCTGCGGGGTCTCGGCCTGGTAGTTGGGGTCTGAGTCCAGAGAGGGCGGCTCCCGGGACCGGGTCCAGTCCCGATTGCGGCCTCTGCCGTGGGTGCGGAGTGAAGGGCAGGGCTGGCCCAGGGCAGGGGTCTCGGCCACCGACGGGGGTCTCCCCACGTCCCGGGAGTCTTTGCTGGGACGGGGTCTCGTCCTGCCCCTCGGGTGGTCTCCCCGACCCTGAGGGGGGCTCGGCAGGCTCGGCGGGGGTCGGCGGGGCGGGGGTCCCGGGGTCCTGGCGGCCCGCGCCCCTCACCGCACTCTTCTTGGTCACCATCTTGTCCAGCCTCCGGGCGATCCGCGCAATCTCCTCTTCCTTGCCCATCATCGCCTCGGGGGCAGGGCCCCCAGCGCCCGCCGCGCCAGCCTCAGCCTCCGGGCCTGGACCCCTACCCCGCTCGTCGCCGTCGCCCGCACCCGTCGCAGCCGACGCAGCCCTACCGCGGGCGGGAGACCCTCCGTTCAAACCCCCGGCCCCCGCGGTCGCCGCGCTGCATCATGGGATATGTAGTTCCGGCGGCCGCCGCCTCGCGCTCACTCGCCCCGCGCTGGACCACAACTCCCAGTAGACACGCCGATTTGCATGGCTTCCTGGGGAGTGTAGTCCTGACGCGGGCTGGCGCCGGAGGCCGACGGGGCCGAAAGTCTCGCAGTCCCACAAGCCCCCGCGCGAGCCGGTTAGCCGGCGGAGGGCGCTGCGGTAACGCGAAGCAAGAACGTGCGTGCCGGAACCGACGCGACTCCGAGTTTGTCCGTCCCCCACTCTCCGCCCGGCAGCGGCCGGTGGTCCGACTACGCAGGACCCACAGAGGCGCATTCGGGTCTGTCTCCTGTCTCCACCCGCTTGAAGCCCTCTTCTTCCACCGGACAGCCGGACCCTGCGGGAGAACCGCCGACCCCGCCCCCCAAGCCTGCGCGGACCCCCTGCGCCCTCTGGCCTGAATGCTGGCCTCTGAGCCCGGGTGCGTGGTGCCCGGAGGAGGGAGGGAGCAGGAGACGGATGCGGGGGTCGGAAGGTGCCAGGGGACTTGGAGGGGCTGCGTGGGCAAGGCCCCTGCCTCCGGAGTCGGCTGCCGGCTGTGAACCCCGGGCTCTACACTTCAGACAAAGCACTGACCACTCTGTGCCTCAGTCTCCCCATCAGTGAAATGAAGATGGTAATATTGTCGGCCTCACAGGGCTCCTATCACAATGTCGTCGGTGGGTAACCCTCCACTGAGAACAGCTTAGGGGACACAGCATGCGCAGTTCAGTTGTCACCTTTGCCGCTGGAGATCCCTGGCAATGGCCAGATGGCACTCAGTTGGAGGGAGGGCCCTGGCCGGTAGAGGGCTGGGGAGGAGCAGATGGGCGGAGCTAGCGTCTCCTCCAGATGTCTGCCCCTCTTCAGTGGTTTGCTGGACAGGGCACAATTCTAGGGGAGGGTACAAGCCAGGGAATTGATGTCTCTAGTGCTGTGGGCCCCACCCCACAGTCACTGAAATTCCTGCCAAGTAACTGTGAGACCGGGTGGCAGATGGGATGACCAGACGACCTCGGCTGACCAGGCCTTGGACTCTGGGTGGTATTAATTAGATATGACTGAGCTTCCCAGCAGCCAAAGTGAAAAGGAAAACATGGTTACTTGTGAAATTACTTAGTAATCATAAGGAAAAAGCATGGAATTCCTTATTGGGAGCCAAGGTTTTCCAGGACAGAGGCCCACCTCATTTCCAGACCAGCTCTGGTTCTGCCCCTCACTGTGACCTGGGGCCATAGCTCTGACCTGTCCCAACCAAGCAAGTTCTTAGATGGCCAGAATCCCATGGTCTGAGCATGTGTGCAGCCTCTGAGTGTCTGACCACACCAGGGACACTGGGAAGCCGGAGCCACACACCCTTCAGCCCTGCTCTGGGCAAGCAGTGACTGGTGAGAACCAAGAGCTGGCTGGGCTCCTGCACAACAGGCACCAGCAAGACCCCCAGAGAACACATCCTCAAAGACTCACACTGGCCCCCATCGCCCACGGAGGCGCATCCATGGAGGCTGCCCAGCCAGGCCTCTGAGACAGACACAGTAAGCTGATTCAAGGATTTCTTGGAGCGAATTCGCCGTCGTGCTGAAGACCTCCAACCGCCACAACCAGGCATCTTGGGACGCTGAGCTCAGCCATGGCTTCTGACAAAGCCTGGACCACAGGGTAGGCAGGGCAGACATGGCTAATATGGAGCAGAGCCCTCAGCCTCTCCCCTCCGGAGCAGGGAGGTGTGTGTCCAAGAGAACACAAAACAGCTTCAGGTCCCTAAGATTGGAGACAGAGAGGAGATCAGGATAGGCCTCTCAGGGGCACCTGGGTGGCTCAGTCAGCTAAGGACAGGTGTCTCAGAAGCATCTCCTGGTTGTCAAGAGGGTTTGTGCCAGACACCTGACCTTGGCCAAGGCATCAGTTGGGGCAGGGTCTGGGCTGTCAGCACAGCCCCCTGGGGCAGGTCACTGTCAAGGCCCAGCCTCAAGGTCAGTCCCCATCCGATCTCTCCACGGGACAGATGAGCACCAGGTGCTGGGGAGGAGAGCAGGCAGGCAGACACCCTGCAAAACCAGTGTGGGGATTCACCCTTGACCCTGCCTGGAAAGACCTGCTAATGAGGGACTGTCCCGCAGTCTGTGCGAGAGACTTAGTGTAAGGGATGCCTGTCAGTGTGGGGCTGCTTGAATGGTTTAAGCCACAAAGATGTGACTAAAGCATGACCAAGGAAGCTGGTTAAGAATGAGGCCTCAGGGGCGCCTGGGTGGTTCAGTCAGTGAAGCGTCTGCCTTCGGCTCAGTCATGATCCTGGGGTCCTGGGATCGAGTCCCACATCGGGCTCCCTGCTCAGCCTGTTTCTCCCTCTCCCCACCTCCCGCACCTGCTCTGTCTTTCTCTCTCAAATAAATAAAATCTTTATTTTAAAAAAGTGCTTAGGTTTCTATATCACACATTTTTTTGTTTATATCACACGTTTTAGGAAATATTTTGATAACTGTTTTACTGTAACTGGTTTCCTTTGTAACCCTATGAGCTTTACTTTCTGCACTGCCCCCATGTGCACCACAGTAAGGACATGGAGGAGAGGAGGCACTGTCCGCTGAGAACTAGGGCCCCTCCCCTATACCACCATAATGGAAATCCTGGCCTGCCTGCCTTGGACCCTTTCTCCGCCATGAGAAACTCGAGGGTCTCCACCTCCAGAGGCTCCAGGGATAGGCCGCAGAGACAGCTTGTAAGGAGCCTGGCATGTCCTAATGGGTCTTGTTTGAGGCCCATGAGGTTGCAGATGAACGGAGGCCAAGACACTGGGGCCCCTGAAGGATGACGGCCAGGAGGTGGGGGCCCCCCACAAGAGGAATGCCCAGCAGAGGACTGGGCTGTGGGAACGCAGTGGGGCATCCCAGGAGCCTGGTGATCCCAGGCAGGGCGGGAGATGGGGAAGAGGAGTAGACAGAACAGAGGAGGCAGGGTACTTCCAAGCTGGAGCCCTGGGGGCCACAGCTGCTCCCCTGTGACAGGAGCCCTGAACCCGGGCAGGTCCAGTCCTGCACGGAAGGGGTGTGGCCCCGTGCAGCTGAGTGGGAAGCCCAACGTCCAGGTAGGGTGATCCCTCCGCGAGGCCTGTGTGGCCCATGGTGAGCAGTGGCCTCTAGGTGGCAGGAAGGAGCCACAGACCGGCGGGCCAGCCAGGTGTCCACCGCCCTCCCCCGGGGGAGGTGCACTCCTTTCTGGCCACAGCTGTGAGGCCCTCATCTGTGGGGGCTGCAAGGGCTCCCACCCTCACCAGGGCTCAAGCTGGGGCAGCACCCCCCAACCCCAAAACTCAGTATCCCACCTTCGAAGTCCCTGGTCTGGGGGGCCCTCATGAGTTCATGACCCTTGGAACCTCGCTCAGGATGTTCACAGCCCACCCCAGACCCCGCACGGACCCTACCCAACCTTGGGAACGTCCTCCTCCAAGGAGCGGCCTGGGCCCCCAGACCATCCGGTACCCTCAGAACACTGCTTCTGGAGCGTAGCATCAGAACCATGGGATTCTCCTGGAAGGGATTTATGTAAACCTGGCCGTACCCCACCAGGGTACTCCCCAGGGCTGGGGCCTTCTAGACCCTACCCTGACCCCTCCGCGAATGAAGAATTTCCTTTCCTCTCTGATACCCACGTGCAACCCGAGTCACAGGGGAGGCAAGACGCTCGCATGTGCACGCAACGGCCGTACCCGAGGGTCCTCATGCACGGACACTCAGACCACCCTGGACGGTCCGTGAGCTGTCTGTTTCCCAAGGACTGCTCAGCTGGGAAAACAAGGCCTTCCATCCGCCTGTGCCACACCCCCAGCCCAGGACACATAAGAGCTGCTCAGTAAATACGTCTCACGAAGGAAGGACAAAACAATAGCACGCAGGGGGCGGGAAGGAAGGGACCCACACTCACTAGCCACCGCCCAGCAAGGGAGCCCCAAAGACAGGACCCACCCCCACACCCAGGGAGGGCCAGCTCAGGACTGACCCCCCTGCTGCTCTGGGTTGAAGGCCTGACACACAGACCCTCCTAGAACCAGCCTCTCCAGAGATGGGCCCAGGCAGAGGAGAGGGTGGCGGACAGAGAGCTGAGAGCCAGGTGGACCTGACAAGGTGGGGGGGAGTCAAGGCAGGGCCTCAGGGGGTTGGGAGACTGAGCTGTGAAAATGTAGGTATGTGGGCGGAGGTCCGGGGGCTCCTGGTTGGAGGTCAGAGGTGGAGAGTGATCAGCAAGGAGCAGAGAAGGAGCCCCCAAGGGGTGAGGGGTGGGAGACAGACTGCTCACCTTCCCAGACCCCCCCCCCACCTGCCTTACTCCAGAATGCCCTCCCGGACACTCCGCAGGCCCGCCGCCTGGGGCCCTCCCTCAGTGCCCGTGGGGGTCCCATGGGGCAGCCCCCAGAAAGCAGAAATACTCGGGCCTGCCCTCAGGGGCCTCCCGTGTGGGAAGCCCGGCCCCGTCCTGGGGGCTCTGAGGGGGATACAGCCCTGACAGGGACCTGGGGACACCCCAGTGACACCCCCAAGGTCCACAACACACAGGCTGGACCACACCTTTGGCCCAGAGGTCTGCCCCTCCCCCATCCTCAGTCCGGAAACATCGGAAGCTCAGGCCATTTATTTTTCTATTTGCGTCCCCCACCCCCTGCCCGCCCAAAGCCGGCCGTGACCCAAGCAGGTCGCATCCGTGCTTCCTTTCTGGCTAAGGCAGGGGCCTCGGTGGGAAGGCCCGTGCTGCCCCACTCACATGGAGCCCCACCTTGCTTCCCATGGCCCCAGAAGCCCCCACCCACCCCCTGCTACCTGTAGGCAGCAATGCCCTGACCTGGGTACCCAGCTGTTTCTGCACCTTGTCCGCCTGACCTGCCAGCCCACCACGGTGGCCGCCAAGGGGCTGTGTAGGGCTGTGACCCCAGCCAACCCGGTTGCGGCTTCCCTCGGATCCTGGCCTCTGAAGTCAGGCAGGGCAGTGACCAGGGACTGAGATCCAGCGGGAGCCCCTGTCCCACGCTCCAGCAGATACCTTGCTCTGCCGTTGCCGCAGCCCTTTCTCTGGGCCTCAGTCTCTCAGTCTGCAGGATGGGAAGAGCTGCCCAGCCAGGGTAGCGTCTTTAGGAAAGTCCCCAGCCCAGCCCATAGCCTTGGCCCGGTCCCAGCTCCCTCCCCCAGAGGCAGCACTTGGGGGAGGCAGGAGGCATCCCCCAGAGGCCAGCAGCAACCCTGGCGGCCTGCTCCAGGCTCGAACAATGTGCTTCCCCCACACAATTCCCAGAAATGCAGCCCTCCCTGCCCTGCCAGCCAGCCTGGCGGCCACTCCACCCTCCCCATCCCCAGGGGCCCTGGGCGGGGGTGGGGGGAGGTGAGGGGGTGGGGTGGTCAAGGGCCATGGGTGAAAGGAGGAGGTCTGACTCCCGGGGCATCAAAACCAGGGGTCCCTGAGGTAGCATCTCGCAGGGGTCCAGGCACACCAACCCTGCTGTCCTCCTGAAAACTACTCAGGGAGGCAGCTTTTGGCTGAGGAGCCAGGCCCGCTGCAGGAGCAGTCCCCCTCCCCTTCTTTCCTGGTGGTGAGTCCATCCTTCCTGAGCTGCCCAGGCCCAAATCCACACAGCAGCTAAGCTGAGACTGGGGAGAGCTAAGTCACCTCACACCCTCCTCTCCTCAAAACCCTCCCAAATCACCAACTATCCTTCAGAGAAAAAGCCCAAGACCCTCCCAGGCCTCACGGAGCTCCTTGTCCACTCCCTTCTGTACGTATGCTCCTCCCACACATCAGCACCCCCTCTCTGCCCCAGGGCCCTTGCACGTACAGCTCCCGCTGTGTCCAACACTCTTCTCCAGGTATTCCCTCATCTCTTTGACATGCTCCCTTCGGGGTTGGCTCAAAAGTCATCTCATGAAGCGACAGGCCACGAGCACCCTCGACACAGCCCCTCCCTCTTCCCCAACTGGCAGCACCATATTCCAGAGCACACACCACAGCCTGAAGCCCCATATTCTGACTTGTTTGTGGGTCTGCTGATTGTCTGTCCCTCTCCACCAGAACGGGAACCCCCTCCCCAGGCAAGGACTTGGGGCTGTTTTGTTCACTGTCTCCTAGAACAGAGCTGAGTTCATAGCTGGCACTCAATAACAAACAAATGAATGCATGAATGAATGATTCCTGCCCCGAGTGAGAAGGGATGGGTGGTCCCCAAGAACACAGACCTGCCCCCCAGCCCATTTGGCGGTCCCAGCTGTTGGACCATCAAAGCCACTTGCCACCAAAGCTCGGGCAGCAGCAGAAAAGAAACATACAGCTGCAGGGCCCGCTGGGGGCTCTGCTCCTTCCCTGCACCATTCCCAGGACAGCTGAGGACTGTCACCAGAGCCTGGCAGGAGAGAGAGAGGCCAGGCCAGCCCAGGCAGGGAGGTCAGGATGGGCACTGCCCCGCACACCCACGGCCCCCCATGCAGAACACTCAGACAGCCCCGCTTCTCCTCTTCCAAGAGCCCCTGAGGGGCGCAGGGCACAGCTCCTACAGGACTAGGACACCTGCAGACCCAGACCCAGGGCCCCCTGATTTGAATAAAGACAGCCGTGGCAGCAGCTGCGCCATGCCCAGATCCGGCAGCACGCGGGGCGGGGGCGGCAAAGCTGGGGGCAGGAGCTCCAGGCCCAGCCCGCCGGACGACTGGACAGACAGAGTGTCTGGCGCCCTCGCTCCCTCCTCACAGCTGTGGCCTTCCTTCCTGAGCTGGCGTTTCCTGGCTCCTCCCTGCTGTTGCCACGGAAACCTAGAGCCTGGTTCCCATGGAGCCCCTGCTGAGCCTGAGTGGGGCCCACACAGCTCGCAGAAACCCCCAGGACATACACGGCCACACCACGCCCCCACCAGGGCTCACAGAGCCCAACAGCCCAACACAGCGAGAACAACACCCTGGCCTGTGCAGCAGCCCTCGACACCTGGCACGTCACAGAAGTCACTCCTGCCGCATGGGACCCAAGGCTCCCCTGTCACCCCCCTCACACCCACAAGGCCCTGTGCCCCTCCACCCAGAGAAGCCCCCACCTGTTCAGTCCTGCCGGCCCCTGTCCTCGCCACACGCCCAAAATGCCCAAGTGACAGCACCACACCCACCCCCTCTGCTCAAGACCCTCAGCCAGTCTGACACCCCATGAGCCTACTGACCCTAGTTCCCAAACACCTAGCTCGGCGTGTCGCTCGGGTCTGCACAGCTGGCAAACTACCCCCTGATGCCAAACCCAAGCCTTGTGACGGCTGCTGCCGTGAGCTCAGGCAGCCGTGCCTGCTCCCTCACACGTCCCCGCCCCCAACCACCTTTTCCCAGGAGCAAGGCCCACAGTGTTCTGGAAGCCCAGGGGCTCTGTGCACACCAGGCCCAGCACCCTGGGGCGGACAGCAAGAAGGCACCGGGCGGAGCATGAGTCCCAGCATCCACCTGGACCAGGCCCGTCACTCGGGGAGGGACAGGCATGCATATGCTTCTAGGCCATTGGGCGGCTTCCTCAGAAGCCCTGACCCCTGGACAGAGGTCGAGGCGGACCCTGCACCTTGCCTTCCTGCACTGCCCCAGCCCTTGCGGCGGAATCTGAAGGAGGAGCATCGGGACAAGGGCCAGGCCCAGAGCCCTGGTCTCAAGGACCCTGAGGGGTCTGAACTGAGCGGCCCAGTTCCAAAGCCCAGGTCTCAGGAGACAGAAAACTCCCCTCCACCTGGACCTGTGTCTGATGGGGACCCCACCCCCACCCTCCAGGACAAGGAGGGTCTGGACCCAAGGGACTCAGTAATTGGTCCCAGCCTCCTGCTCCTGCAGCAGCCAGAGCTGGGTGGGTGGGAGCCTGTGAGGTCTGTGCCCCGGGCAGCGCCTGGGAGGTCTGCCACTCCCAGAGCCCAGCCAACCCCCACCCAGAGCCACCGACGGGACCGCCCAACATCCTTTGCAGGCTTCACCCAGAGCCTGGGGGTCTGGTCCTAGCTGAGCAAGGGAGTGGGTGGAGGCCAGGGAGGGCAGTGTCCACTCAACACTCAGCCCAGCCCCACACTTGCAGAGAAAGCTTGCCCCTCTACTCCAACTTTCTGTCTGGGGGGTCTGGGGGCTGCACACAGGGCCCCCATAAGGGTGGGCAGTAGCCAGCCTGGGCCAGGCCAGCCAGAGGTGGGTTCTAGAGGCACAGAAATGCCCCCGAATCACAAATCACCCCCACTTCGGATGGAGCTGGGCCCACTCTTGGGGACCCCTCCTTTGGTGGGTGCTGAGGGTGAGGACTTCACTGAGCAGGAAACCCATTCTACACCCTGTGGGACCCCATCTCGCAGCAGAGCCCAGCCTCTGCCTGGCTCCTGAAGCCTTGGGCAGACGGCACCACTAGAGCCCACCTCACCCCACGCTCTGGCAGACACACACGGACCACACACAAACGCACAGACACATACAGCTCATGCCCCTCCCCCCAGCACAGCTGACCACACCCACACCAGCCCTATGCCTCTGAGGTCAGGGCCACCCCGACGGCAGTCCCCACTCCCACCGTCTTCCCATCTGGACAGTGGGCCAGAGCCACAGTCCGCACCCCTACCAGGCAGCACACACACGGGAGGACAGCCTGAGTCCAGGCAGGTTCTCCTCTTGCCCTGCCCAGCCTCAGCCCACAGGACATGACAGCTGGAGTGAGGTAATGCCAGATGATGCCCACAACTGCATTTGGGGCCACTTGGTCAACTTTGGGCTGCAGGAGCTGCAGAGGGCCAGGCAGGGCCTCTAAGGGAACCAAAAATCTATCCTAATGTGGGGGGGGGGGCTGCAGTGGAAGACCCTCTAGGCCTCCTTCCCAAGCCCCAGTGACCACCATCCCAGACCAGCTACTGCCCAGGCTAAGCCAGGCCCCGGTAACCCCAGACCTCACCTAGAAGGACAAAGGTAGTCTCTACCAGGTGCTGGCTCCTTGAACCCATTCTTCAACCTTCAGTCTCCCTCACACATCTCTCCCCCCACCCCTGCAGGGTGCCCAGTCCACCCACTTATACTGGTCGAGCAGGAGCTGGCACCACTGGGAGAGGACTGTGCACCTGCCCACTCCAGTGCCCCCCATTCTTGCCTGCCTCCCAGGAAAGGCGAATCTTCCCCTAGACCCAGAGAAGCCACTTGCTGCTGTCTTGACCGCCCCAGTACACCAGCCCAGGCTCCACATCGGGAATGAAGCTGGGAGGCCCGGGGCGTCTGGGTGCCAGTCTGGGACACCCAGTGCTTTACTCCTCCAGCTGATGGACAAGACCCAACATGACAGAACCCCATGTACAGACAGGATGGACGCCCAAGAGCCCTCAGGGCGAGGGACCCCGTGGGGGTGCTGGCCTTTCCTCAAACCAGGAGGGTCACTGGGGGCAGCTCAGGAGCAGTGGGGGCAGCTATAGGACCCACCCCATTCATAAGCCCTGGCTCTGCGGCCGAGCAGCACTCCAAGGGCCAGGGGACTGAGAGCCTCTGGCCACACAAGGCCAGGGTCACTGACACCTGCGGCCATGCACCATGGAGCTCCCAACGTGGGGTGGGAAGGAGGGCTGCACAGCTCCAGGCTATAAATCGATGTACGGGAGGGAGAACTCAGATACCACTGCGGAACCCACACCCAGGAGCTCCATCCTCAGCAGAAGGGTAGGGAAACAGTCCTGGGGGAGATCCCTCAGTTTCTGGAGCCCAGGTCCCCTCCCCAACTTCCAGGAGGCTGGCAGCTCCTCTGGAAACCCTCCCAGGCCCAGGGGAGGGGCTCCCCCTTCCCTCCACCTGCCCCAACCCTGGATCCGGCTTCAGTCTATTGTGATAACGGTGGCCTGAGCTGGGCAGGGCAGCCAGTTACTGCTGGTCCCAGCCCCTGACCCCAACAGGCCCTGGAGAGGGGGAACAAGGCCTGGGGCTCCGCACCTTCCCTGGTGGTTCCTCTGCCCTCTGGTATGGGTCCAGGGCATCCAGCGCTGAGGTTTTCCCTGTTTGGAGTGGGCTTGGGAGTGATGGAGGGGACACCAAGTCCGTCTTCTTGAACCCCATGGACAGACGGGGAGGCTCACCACCCCCAGTGGTGAAAATTCCACATGTGTGTGGAGGGCCGGGGACAAGATGTCCTGCGGTTATCCAGAACACGCTCCCCCAAGATACAGGGCCCTTTTTCCAAAGTGCCCGCTCCTTTTGAGCTGGACCCCAAGAAGGCTTCTTGGAAAGCCTCCCAAGAACATGGGTCAAAATAACGCCCCTCTCCTCCCAATGTATTTTCATGAGGGGGCAGCCACCCTCCCCCGGTTACCGTCCGGGGGTCTGACTCCGTGGGTGGGGACGGCAGCGCGTGAAAGTCTGACAGCCCCCATGAGGACGCCCCCTTCCAAGCTCCAGCCCACACCAGCGGCCCGTTCCCACTCGGGGTGAGGTGGGGGGGTCCCTCCTTCAGAGAGGGTGCGGGGGCAGCTGCGCGGAGGGGGCTGCGGCGGAACCCGGCGGGCCCGAGAAGAAAGGGAGCCCCCGGGGAGGGGGCGGCCCCACACCGCCCCGCCCCGCCCGCCCAGCCGCCTATTGGCCCCGCGCCGCTATATCTGGGCGCCCACCCGGCTCGAGGCCACCGCCGTCTCCGCCGCCGTCCGCCCTGCCCTCCGCGCCCGACCCCGAAGTGCCTACCATCCACCCACCGCGCTCCCGCGCTCCGTTCCGCCCAGGCCGCGCCCAGCTGGAATGCAGAGATCGCCGCCCGGCTACGGCGCACAGGACGACCCGCCCGCCCGCCGCGACAGGCAGCGGCCTCGCCGACCCGGCGCCGTTGTTGAGTTGCGTGGCGTTTCCCTGCCGCCCCCGCCGCCCTTTTGTGTGGAAGTGCCCGTTGCTCGCGTCGCCGCCCAGCCTGCAACGCGCAGCTCTGATCCGCGACCCCGAGCGCGGGCGCTAGCATGGCCTCAGCGGCCGGCGTCGAGGGGGAGCGCCGAGTCGCCGACGCAGAGTCGATCGGCGCCCATGAATGCCACTATCGGTACGGTCGGGCGAAGAACAGCGCTGGTGCGCGGTGCCACCGGACCTGCATTAACGCGGTGTCCTCAGCAAGATGCTGGGTGAGGGGCGACAGGGGGCGGTAGAAGGTGAGTGGTCTGAGGGGAGGAGACTCAGGACAGGGGGTGCCAGGCGGGGGGGCCGCCCCACTCCGCGGGCGGCCAGGCACACTGCCGGGCTGACCCCGAAGCAGGCAGCTCGTTACGGCTCCCGCCACGGCAGGATCAAGGCGTGGAAGCGAGGACCAGCAAAGTCGCCCTACCGTGGAGGAGTCGAACGTGCACGGGTGCAGCAATCCTGCGGACACCCATCAAGTACCGGCCGCGCCAGAGCAGGCGCGCAATGCCGCGGGCTGGAGTCGCACTCCTGCTCCGGCCTGGCGCCCCAGCTGGGCCGGCCGCCTTGAAAGCTCTTTCTCCGGCGGCGCCTGGCCCGGCGCGTAGTTTTTTCCGCGAGCGCCGCCGGGCGCCGAAATTGAAGTGGCCTGGGGCTGCCTTACCGCCAGCTGCCGGACGGCCTGGTGCCCGGGCGGAGCCGCTTTTCCGCACTCAGGCGTGGCGGCCGAGGAGCGCTGCGGAGCCTTCCGCGCGCCCCACGCGCCCCCAGCGTTCCCGACCCCGTTGTGGCTGCTATGGAAGCGCCTTCTTTGGCCGAGGCGCTCAGGACCGCGCCCGCTCCCGCCGCGCCGCTCTCCGGCCTCTACTACGGCGCCCTGGGCGCGCCCGCACCGGGCCCGTACCCCGGCCCGCTGTCGCCACCGCCCGAGGCCCCCCCGCCCGACGGGGCCGAGACGCTGGGGCCCGCCGCCGACCTGTGGGCCGACGTGGACCTCACCGAGTTCGACCAGTACCTCAACTGCAGCCGGACTCGGCCCGACGCCGCCGGGCTCCCGTACCACGTGGCGCTGGCCAAGCTGGGCCCGCGCGCCATGTCGTGCCCCGAGGAGAGCAGCCTGATAGCGGCGCTGTCCGACGCCAGCAGCGCGGTCTACTACAGCGCGTGCATCTCGGGCTAGGGCCCGGCCGGCGCGGCGTCTCCGTCTCCTCCGCAGCTAGCGCGACTGGACCGCGGCGCTCTCCTGCTCGCTCTCTCCCGCAGGCGCAGGCGCAGGCTTCGGCTCCTCTGGGGCGCCCTGCAAGGGCGGCTCCCGCATGTCCTGGGGCTTTTCCAGGAAGCCCAGGCCTGGGACCTGTTGTCTGGCCCCGCCAGGGTTAAGTTTCTGAAGCGTCTAATTCTTTCCTTGCAGTCTATTTTCTAGAACCAGGCTGTATTTTTTACTTTGCCTTTTTATATACTCGATACAACATATTTAATTTTTAATTAAACTTTTAAACTTTTTCTTCCAAGGGGTTTCAGTGACCAAAAGCACCGATGTAGCAAGCTTTCTAAATATGAAAAATACCACTGTTTGTTTGCTTTAAAAGGGGAGCAGGAGCTGGGTCGCCCCCGGGCCAGGCGAGGCCACAATAAAGTGACTCGCTGTTTCCTCTGAACACCCGAGTCTGTGGTCGTTGGGGGAAGGGGGAGCAGTACACCCAATGACCCTGGATTTGCCCTCCCCCCGAGAGCCCCTCCAGCTTGGGCCCCAAAGCACCCACTTCTCCATCCTTCCAGGCTACTCAGCGGACCGAGTTGGTGGGAGGCATGAGGTGTGGGCCCTCCCGGACCCTCCCAGCCTTCCATTCCCTTCCTGTCCCACCCCCCATTTTAACTGAAGCCTAATAGAGGTCAGCAATCCCCTCACGTGCCCACCCATGTTTCGTCATCTTCGTCTCCTCTTTAAAACTTTCTTCTAAATAAATAAATACATACATAAAATAAAAATAAATACACAACTAAAACTTTCTTCAAGCCCAGGGACTACTGCTCAGGGCTCTCCTCTCCAAAGGAGATGGGCAGGGTTGACACCTATTAATAGACATGGCACCCTGGGGCCCCTTCTGTCATTTTTAAACCAGAGGCCCCAGAAGGGGAAGCACCATACAGCCATGCTGCTCCCCACAGTGATCTTTCCAGGCTCTGCCCAGTGACAGAAGGTCAATGACCTCACAAGGAGGCTCAGGCCCCCATTCCCAAACCCTCTCACTCTAGCCCTTCCCCACTTGCAGCATAACTGGACACCCTCTTTCCATATTCCTTGGTCCCCAGCCCCTAACCGGGGAGCTGAGCTCTGACACCCTGATGTGGAAAAGTCATTCACAGCTCAGTCTGCTCTGTGTCTGTGAGCCGTGTGGTTCTGTAGGGTGCTGCCTGTCCTCCGTGACTGCAGGTGAGCCAGCGTATCCAGGCCTGTGTGTGCACAGGAGGCTCCGAGCATGGGTGTGACACTGTGACACCGTGACCATGTGACCATGGGAGCACCCAGGAGGATGACCGAGTGACAGTCTGTGTCTGTGTGCACACAGTTGTGCAGTGAGTCTGGGACTGGATGTGCGTGTGTCCGCACATGTGCGGCTGCTGCCTGAGTGTGCAGGGGCAGTGAACAGGCTGTGGGGCTGTTCTTACAGGTACCCTCCCTCTGCATTGACTGGCAGGAGCTCCACACCTCAGCTGGCAGAGTGGGGTGGCTGCACCTGCCCCCCCTCTCCCCGCCCCATCAGCAGCCAGGTCCAGAAAACTCAAAGACAGAGACAGAGACTTAGAAGAACAGAACAGACAAGCTGAAGAGGGCAGGATGAACTCACAAGTGGAGAGAGACACCCAGGGTGGGCGGACAGGCAGGAATAGCCCACAGGACACCAAGGACACCATGTGCCCCTTCCAAGTGTGAATAGGAAGTATGCACGGCAGGGACGCTGAGGCACAACGGGAAAAGGTGGTCCAGTCCAGCCACGTCTCCCATGGGTCTGGGGGCTGGTGCTCTGAGGCCCCCGGGGCTGAGTCCTGGGCTCATGCATGGAGAGAAATGTGCATGACCCTTGAGCGTACATCGCTAGCTCTCATGGCCCAACTCCTGCTCTGCTCTGGGCCTGCCCCCTAGTGGGGGGACAGATGACCCACCCCCTAGAGCCCCGGGTCAGCTAAGCCAAAGTGTGCCCCGCTGTGGGGACCCATAGCAGCCAGAGTCCAGGAGCCTCTCACCCAGGTATGGAACCTCCTCCCCCCTCACTCCACCCACTGGCCAGGGCAGGTAGGAGGCAGAACCAGCCCAGCCTGTCCCGTTGCCTACAGCCATGTGAACAGCCCCACTAAGGACCTCCCTGCCTGGGCGGAGGCACTGTCCATTGTCCCACCTGTAGTCCCCTGCAGAGACACCCACGGACACACAGGGAAAGGTTCCAGACAAGTAGACATAGCCAGCGGTGTCTCTCCTGTTTCCTGGCACAGGCTAGAGCAATATTCTCCCATCCTCTGTTCTGGGCTCTTCACCCCACCCCCATCCCACCCAGAGGGTCCACCCTTCCAGGCCCCTTGGGGTCAGTAGGGAGAAGGCAGAGGGGCTTGCTGCCTGGAAGCCCCTCTGGCACAGCAGGAGGCCAGTGGGGGGCCGGGTTTGGAGAAGTCCCCATCGCCAGGGGCTGGGGGAGTCCAGGAGCAGAATCAGAACATGAGAGGGCCTCCCACAGAGAGCAGCTGTTTCCAATAGCAGCTCCTCAGCAGTGGTGGGCCGGCACAGGAAGGGTGGGTAGGGGTCTCCTCAAAGGACCCCTGCCCCGTGCCCTGCCTAGGGAGCTCTCCAAGGGGCCTGGCTTTGCCCTGTCTGGACAGAGCAGCCGTCCTGGGCAGAACCACAGCTCCCCGCCCCCTCCCGCCCCACCGGGGCCTGGGTGGCTCCAGCCCTGGGTCAGGTTTCCCACCGCTCCCCTGCCTGGCTCCACCCACCTGCTTCCAGGAGGGTCAGAGAAGGGAAGTCCCCACCCCCAGCTCCCGCTGAGTCAGGCTGGCCAGGAACAGACCCTGGTGGCCTAGCGCCTGGTGGGAAGTTCTAGCAGCCCTGCCTGGCACAGGCCTCAGCTCCCACGCCCAGGACCCAGACTGGACCTGGAAGGACCTGGGCCCAGGTGTCGAACCCTCCCCAGCAAACAGCCCAGGGGAGGAGGTCAGGGAGGCTGGGGCTGGGAGCAGGTTAAGTGCACCCTCTCCCCATAGACGTGCTCATCCCCTGAGACACACCTGGGGACACGACACGCACCACGAGCCACAGAGCCTACCAAGAGACACAGCAGGGCCAAGGCTGTGCTCATACGCCCGACCCCAACGAGGCCATGCTGGGCAGGCAGGGATGGGCCTGCAGCACCCCCACTCAACTGGACAAGCACTCTAGGCCATCCAGCCACTCAGCTCACATTCTACAAAACCTAAGTAGGATTTTGGCATCAAGGTCAGTGGATCTAGTACTTGGAGAGAAGTGTGTGGGGCTGTGTGGCCTCCGTGCCTCTCATTCCAACGTTCTCCCATCTCCTCACTTGTGGGGGTGGCCCCCCAGCCCTCCTCGCCTCCAGCCCCCTTCTCTGTGGTTGGCCTGTTGTGGACATTTCACAGAAATGAAATCATACAATACATGGATTTTGAATGCGGCTTTGTTCACTGAGCGTAACGTTTTCAAGGTTCATCCACGATGTTGGTCCCTCATTCCTCTGCAAGGCTGAGTAATATTCCTCTGTGTGATGAGACCACCCCAACCGACGGGCGCTGAGATCGTCTCCCTGTTTTTCGAGGTGAATAATGCTGCAGTGAACATTCGTGTACAAAGGTTTTGTGTGGACATATGTTTTCATTAAAATTACATAGTTTTCTGTCTCTAATGGCAGGGTCTGAGCAGGTAGGCTAAGCACATTAGCGCCATACCCCAGAGCAGCTGCTCCCAGAGGGGGAGTCCAGAGCAGCAGACCCGCAAACCCAACAGCCAAGCCCAAGGCTCAATCCTCCACCCAGCCTACCCCACTCCTGCCCCAGGCTGGGGGGTGGGGGGGCAAGGACAAGGCTTCAGTCCACGGAGAGTCTTGGACAGGTGTGTGGGAATCCCTGGCCCAGGACTGACGAGAGAGCGGTGGGAATGCCAAGCCTCCTCCTCACTGTGTCCACAGGCCCGCTCGGACTCCCTCCCCACCTCTCGCCCTGCCTGGAAGCAAGGCTAGATGCAACAGGCCAGCTCGGCATGGTGGGAGCTCCCCGCCCTCCACATGCCTCCTGCGACCCCGCTTTGTCCCCCACCACCCTGCCTCATGCCCCACGACCTGTTCCCCAGCTCTCGCTACCAAACCTGTGCAGCAGGACCCCGCCCCCTATCCCACGCTCCTGCCAGCCTGCGCCCAAGAAAACAGGAAGGGGTGCCGGCGGCGGTGCTGCGAGGAAGTGCAGGAAACGGCCGCGGGCGCGGCGCTTATCTTGGGCCACAGCCGGGGACCCCTGGCCTCACGCCCCGCACCGGCCAGTAGGGGATGCAGGGCGCGACCAGAGGACGGGGCCTGCTCACCTGGCGAGGAGCCCTGGCCACCTCCCCACCAGGCAATGATGGTCACAAGTGGGCTATGGAGGCGAGAAGGCCAGTGACAGGACCCCTGGGAGCCAGGCTGTGCCGCTCCCCAGATGTGAGCAGAGGTCCCATCGAGACACAGCTCAGGGACACCCGGCAGGCTCAGTGGGAAGAGCCTGCGACTCTTGATCTCCGGGTCGTGAATTCAAGCCCCATGTTGGATGTAGGGATTACTAAAAAAAAGTAAACTTAAAAAAAAAAAACCACCATCACCCACGGCCCAGAGGTGGCCCAGGGGCCAGTGTCCAATCCCAGGCTGGCCCACCTCCCCCACCATACACTCCCCTTCCCAGGTCCTGACCTTCCCATTTCCCCCCAAAACAAGGACTAACTTCCCCCAGCCAGTGTGGAATCCCTGCTGGTTCTTGGGAGGAAGGCTGGGCAGGTGGGCTTCACTGGGTTTGGGGGGATGGTGGTTGTTGTTTGCTTCTGTGTTTACAAAGCTGCGTCTTTTCCTAGGGAGGGGACAGGATGGGGACCGTCCCTGGGAGCCCCCCAGGGTCCTGCAGGCCTCTGGCAGGGACAATGGGCCGAGGCACCTGGCATACACCCCCACCCCCCAGTATTTGCTTTGTTTCCTGGAGTGGGGGCCTTGTTTGTTCCCACACCACCCACAGATGGTGCAGGCCGCCTCCTTGCACACCTGCAGGCCGGGAGACCCCACAGGCAGACTCACAGGCAAGGGCCACGTGCCAGGCAAGGCCAGCCCACCCTTCAGGTCTGGGAGCAGGTGCTTCCTCCCAGCCTGCGCGTGGCCCCGGGCCTTCTCGGCGCCCAGCGCCAGATGCGGGCCCGGCTAACTCACATCCTGTCCCACAGCCACGGCCCCAGGAGCATGGGAGCGCATCTGTCCGGGGTCTAGGCACGGCAGACACTCATCTTTCCCACCAGCTCCCCCGGCTCAGTCAGGCTGCCTGGTGGGGCGAGACGTGGAGGGAGGGCACGTGGAGGGAGGCGCCGGGCGGGGCAGAGGCAGGCGGCCCTCAGAAGGGTCAGCACGCTGGGCTGGCACGGACCCCGCCCCATGTGTTTCGGCAGCCTGCAAAGAGGCAGAGGTAGGAAGTGGGGGTGGGGAGAGGGGAGCATGTGTGCGGGGGTGGGGAACACACAAGCGGCAAAGTCAGGATTAACGTTTTGGTTTTCAAATCCAGAGTCTAGTTTGCCAGTCGCCCGTGTTCCAGATGTTCTTTCAAAGGCTCCCAGTCTGGGGAGGCTGTGGGACACAGGCTACCCTTCAAAGTCGGCCTGGCCCCCTCCTTTTGGCGCTGCACATGGGGGGTCTGGCTCCCTGGCTTCAGGAAGTTGCACAACCCTGGCCCATGCCCTGCGGCCCCATCTACCACCCTGGCACGGCCCCTCCTTCTGGGACCCAGCCCCCACCCCCCGGAAGCAGCTGAGGAAGCACAGGCACTGGACAGGACACCACTGGGTGCGGGCCCTAACCCGACCACGCGCGTGCCCCAGAAACCCTGTTTTATGGGGGAGAACCAGGCTCAGGCCACATGCCCCAGACCTCAGCAAGGAGGGACATGCAGCACGGGCCCACGGCTCTGTCTCCAGTCATGTCCCTCCATCCCGCTGGTTCTGGTTGGATCCACCCAGCGGTTCCTGAGAACAAGCCACAAAGGGGGTCTCGGCGCTGAACACGCTAGCGAACACCATGGGTCTGGGCGGGCACCCCTGCTTTCCCTCTGCTCTCTGTATCTGGGCATGTCACTGTGGCTCTCTCCTGCCCCCAGGCCTGGTCTGGTTGGGATATCCCAACCCTGGACAAGTGAACTTTGTCCCGGGAGCCAGAGGCCCAACTTGCCGCCGTCCTGCGTCAGCAACCACGTGGCTGTGGTGGGACGGTGGCCCCAGGAGAGAGAGTTCCACCTCCCGGAGCCCGTGGGCGGGAGCTTATTTAGCAAAAAGGGTCTCGCAGATGCGACTCAAGATCCTGAGGTGTGATCACCCTGGATCACTCAGGTGGCCCTCAGCCCAGTGGCAAAGACCCTCGTAAGAAGGAGGCCACGTGAAGGGGGGGCGTGGGCTGGGCTCACCTGAGCCTGCAGCAGCCCTAGGAAGCCAGCGTGCACTTGGCCCAGGAGGAGCACAGCCCATGACGATGCTTCTGGACTTCCAGTCTCCAGAACTGTGAGGGAGGAAGCTGTTGCTGTGTTAAGACACACACTGTGTTGTCACAGCAGCCCTAGGAAACTGATACAGACAGTGGTGTGAGATATGGGGACAGGACTTCAGGAGGGCTGCCTGAGAGAGGGGGCTCTGCCAGGCAGGGGGCTGGATAGGTCAAGGACACACACATCTGTGTGCACATACTCACGGGCAGCCCCTCAGCATCTGTGTGTGCTCACTCACACACTACCAGACGGGTCAGAGTGCCTATTCCTGTGGTCGTGGTCTAGGACCCAGGGATCATGTCCCCAAAACTCTGAGGCCTCTGCTCCCCCTCCTACCGCCCCCTACCCCAAGCTGCTGTTCATCTGAACTGTCCTCAGGCATTGGTGGGTGGAGGGGCTGCCCTACTGCCCACCCACATCTCCCCAGGACAGCCCGGCTGCTCTCAGCAGCGGAGAGGGGGTGCTGCGGGTGGGCAGCAGGCCTGACGGCCCAGGAGGCTATGCTCAGATGCCACTAGGAGAGGAGTACTGTCCCCACGGGCTCTGGGTCTGGGTCAGATCTAAGTGCAAGGAGCCCCTGGGGAAACAGGAGCAGGGTGGGGGCCTCCACAGAGAGCCTGCCCCCTCCTGTCCCTGAACCCACACCCCTGGCCTTCAGCCTTCAACTCAGTGGCCCCACACCTTATGCTCCAACCAAACTGGGCCTTTTCCTCCCACCTGGACATGCAGGCAAGGACCCAGGCTGAGGAGCCCAGCGACAGGAGCGGCACCGCACAGGTCCGCTCCTCTACCAGCTTTCTCCACGTCCGGCACGAGGACGTGTCCGGGCACTCAGGCCAGGACCCTGGCATTGCCTGGATCACTCCTCATGCCTCCACATTCAGCCCACCTCCTGCAGCCTCAGCCCCCACACAGCATCTCCACGAAAGGCACGGGGATCTTTCCTGACCCAGACTCCAGTGTCCCTTCTCAGCTTAGCCCTCCACGCCCATGCCGCTTCCTCAGCCGAGCGGAGCCTCCTTCCGTGTCCTTTAGCCCCAGCCGGAGCCCCCACACCAGCCCAGTCCATACTGTGGCACACGCATGGAGCACGTGCCACAGAGACCAGAGCAGTGGAACGCTCCCGGGGCGCTTGCAGAGCCTGCACCGTCCGTGTCCCCTCATGCCCACGGCAGGGCCCCCGGGGCAGCTGCGCACCGTGGCAGCAGGTGACCGAGTGCACGCTGAGGTCCGGGAAGCTTGGTTCCCCGTCCTGTGCACGGGGCACACATGAGGTGTAACCATGCTCAGGGCCCAGGTCTTACCCCAGCTCTTACGCTTCCTGGCTGTGTGATTTGGGACAAGGGATAACCTCCCAGGGCGTCGGTCTCATCAGGGACAGCAGTTCCTGTTGCACAGACTGAGCGTGTTAACACATGTATGGGGGGAGCTGGGTCAAGGTCAGCTTCTCTAGTTCTTAATCTTGTGCCAGTGCTGACTGCCCCACCACAAAGGCCCTTCTGCATCCGCGGCTTGCCTCTGTTCTGCCGGGATACCCCAGAGGGAAGGCCTGCTCTGGTGCCTCCCGGGCCCATCCACCTGGCAGAGAGGAGTGTGATGGGTGTTCAGTCCACCAGGTACCCTCTTTGGCCAGGGGCTCTCTCTACTTGCCCCACTCTCCCTCCTCCATCAGCTGTGATTGGGGAGCGGGCCAAGGACACCCAGGTCTATGCAGCTGTAGGCTGGGGAGTCCAGGATAGCCCAGCACCCTGCCAAGCAAACCTACGGTCCTAGAGCACGAGATTGTCCATCCCTGACCAGCCTCTCCGGGTCCACAGAGGGGGCCGTGGACACCCCTCCCAGGGCCGCAGGAAATGGCCTGGCCCCACTTGCAGCCAGGGCCAGCGACTCTGGCTTCCCTTCAGGCCCGTTTCCTTTATCCGGTTGTTTTGCTCTGAATTCACAAAGCTCAGCCTTCCCTTCCCCTCCATTTCCACCCCTTCCCCCATTCCAGAGTGGAGCAGGACGGATACCGGACATTTCAGGGCCTGCTAGAGCCTCCCCCCCCCCCTCAGCCTGGAGCTGCCCACTGAGAAGGGGAGTCCTGTCCAGCGTCCCGGGCCGCCCCCTGCTGCCCAAGGCTGGGAGCGCAGCGCCCCGGTCCTCCTCCAGGGGGGGCGGGGGGGGCTGGCTCCCCTAGCGGGTGCCGGCTCCCATCCCAAGCACCGACCCGGGGGCGGCCGGCCCCACCGCCAGCGGGCGAAGGGAAGAAGACCAGACCGCAGCACCGGCAGTTTATTGAGTCCTGGCTTGGTGCCTGGAGCATCATCTCCAGGTCCAGGGCCCTCCGAGGAGCGCGGGCCACGACAAGGGAGGGGCCGGGACCCAGCGGTAAGCCAACAAGAGGGAGAGACCGCGGTCGTCACAAAACGAAGCTCGTTCCCAGGCTCCGCGGCCCCGCCGGCTGTTGTGGGGCCCGCGCAGGACGCGCGCTAGGCGCCCTCCGTGGCCGCCGCACGCAGCGCGAAGAGTTTCTCCCAGCAGGTGGCGACGGCTTCCAGGGCGCGCAGTAGGAGCCGCCTCCTGCTGCTGCGACGCCGGGGAGGGCGCCTCTTGGGCCACCGGCTCCGCTGTTGGAGACGGGACGGTCAGCGAGTGGCCACGGTCCCTGCCACCCCAAGTTTGCGTCTAGCCCCTGGAGCTCCCGGATGGTGACACGGTGGGGCCGTAGGAGGCGCAGTGGGAGGTGGGGGGCGCCTGTGGCAGAGGAGGGACCCGGGTCTGCTCCCCCCCCCCCACCTGGCGCAGCATCCAGCAATGGCGCCGCATCACCGCTTCGGTGCGCAAGGCTACGGTCCACGCAGCTTTCTCCAGCGCCCCACGGCGGCCCCGAGCCACTACCATGCGCATGGTCCGACCCAGGGACGCAATGGACAGGAGGATACTGTGCTCCTGGGGAAGGAAGGGAGGAAAATGGGAGTTGGGGGAAGAGCCCTATGGGGAGGCCTCGAGAGGGCACCAGAGGGCATGGGTGGGGGCGTCTCCTCCATACCTTCTGGGCACTGCAGGAAGCTCCCACCCGACCCTGCCATCCGGGGGCTGCAGCTCCAGTCAGGTTTTTCTGAGTGAAATGGAGGTCTGGGGAGCCCGGCCCCGTCCACTCTGCCCCTGGCCCACCCTGCCTCACAGCGGCCTGCAGGTCCTCAAAGATGACCGCACGGTAGTGGCGGAGCACGTCAGGGACGCTGCAGGCACGGAGCCCTGCCTGGCCAGGCACAAGACCCAGCAGAGCCAGCAGGAGCGCCCAGAGTACAGGCTTGGGAGGCACCTGGAAGGGACACTGGGTCAGGGAAGGGGTCCCAGGCCTGTGGAGGGGGCCTCCCCTACAGCAACCCCTCAGGCAATCTGCTTTGGACAGCCCCTAGGACAACCACCAGGGAATCCCCGGGCTGGTATACAGTGGAGATGTCACTGTGCCATTCATGATCGAGGCATGGGTCTAGCAGGAGGACAGACAGTAGGCCTGCAAACCAGACAGCTCAATGCTCGATGCAGAGACCTGAGGGGTGAATGATGGGGGGGTGCTGGGAAGGCAGGCCCACTGAGCCCTGAAGGGCCAGGAAGGAGACGGGGGGCTCCAGAGGCAGGAGCATGGGGCCAAGAGCCCAGAAGACCGTGGGGCAGGGCTGACCTCGATCCAGGGGTACGGCCTCTCCCCTGGCCGTGCCCTAACTCATCCCCACACTTCCCTGACACAAACCCCACCAGTCAGGCTCTCCTCCTGAGGAGCACCCCCTGCTCCCCAGAACACTGCTCACTTCTGGGTCCCCACAGCAGGGGCAGAACTGACCTGCTCCCACTCCTCATCAATGCATCTGCCACAACCAGCTCTCACAGCCATGGGAAATGGGATCCCCTGCACCTACAGCCCAACCAGGACAGGGGTGAGGGCTCAGAGCTCAAGGCCACACACCTCTGGGAGGGGAAGGCTTGGGGAAACCCCCAGAGGCAAGGGAGGAAGGGGCCACATTGTGCCCCACCAGACATTCCTTCTACAGGCCTCCCCCTCCAGAAAGGACTGGCTTGGGGAGAAGCCCACCCCCTCCCAAAAGCCCAAACATCAGAGAGAGAGCAGCTAGTTCCCAGACCCTGGCCACACACCCACCCTCAGGCCCCCAGGCTGGAGTCAAACAGCGACTGGAAAGTTAATCGTGTGAAGCCAGCGAGACGCAGGACTCGACTCTGCTTCCCAGCCCTGGGAGGGGAGGCTGACTGAGCCGCACCCCGACCAGCACGGAGACCTGGGGTGCAGCGCTGGCAGGAGGGGCAGATGCGATTTGCCGCCACCCCTCCTCACACATGCCCCCAGGCATGCCCAGCGGGTGAGAGGTCACAGCCAGAGCAAGGGCTGTGGGTGCTGGAGAGAGAAGATCCACGTGGGGTAGCTACGCCAGCTGCCCAGGTGCTCCTAGGAAGGCCTGCCCGTCTCCCAGCCCAGCCAGGGACAGGGCAGCCCTGGCACCAGGAGGCTGACTTGGACGGCCCAGCAGCCCCCTCCAACCCCACACTCCCCACCGCCCCCCCACTGCCGGGAACAACAGGCAAGAGCACCCAGGGCCCGGCCCTCCACGCTGAGGTGAAGGGAACCACAGGGGATTTCCCAGTAGGGCATGGAACGTCACGCAGCCTCCCCTGGGCTATGCTCACTCCCAAACCCTCAGTGGCCGTGGGTGAGCCCCCTCCCTGATGGCCCAATGCCGCTCACCATGGGCCTCTCAGGGCGAGGCCCTCCTTCACTCCTGCCAGTGGGCCTTGCATATGATCCTGGGTCCTCAGGTAGGGAGTGTGGCTGCCAGTCCAGGACCTCCTGCTCCAAGCCTGGCCAACAGGGCTTCCCAGGACAGGCTGCAGCAGGGCGGGCTGGCGGCAGGCAGACAAGGCTTTTGAAGTTGGCTCCTCTGAGCAGAGGAGGGAGGGAGCAGGAGGGAGGCCCCAGGATCCCAGCCCTACCCCCTCCCTCTCCCTACCTCCTATCCAATTGCTTCTTCAATTAACCTGACCCTGGAGCCCAGCAGCTGCAGGCTCTCTTCCCATCCAGTGGGGCTTGGATCGAGCCATCAGCCCCAGGAAGATATGCACTGCTGGGGAGGGGGTGGTGTGTCCGGCGGACAGGGCAGGACCCAGCTGGTGAGGGGGGTGGGCAACCAGAAGCAGCCAGTGGCCTGCCTGCCTGCACCCCTCCACAGGGGCCTTCCTCAGTGGCCAGTAGGTGCTGCCTCTTCTGGGAAACTGGCTGCCGGCAGAACCAGGGGAGCTGGACCTAAGCCCCACCACAGCCACCAGCCCCTGCACCCTGACGTCTGGGGGGGTCCTGCCCCAGCAGGTCCCAGGTGCAGGTGGGACTTCTCAGGCTCCTCCTGCCACTCAGCCCTCCTAGGCTGAGGGGGTCTTCTGTGGGGGGAGGTCAAGGCCACCCGCCCAAACAGGCTCTCCGGGAGCTGGGCCACTACACCCCTGCCTGGCAGTGCCCGGGTGGTCACCCCCACAGCCAGCACCTCAGAACAAGGACAGCCTCCGGAAGCTAACTTGCCTTGAGCCGGCACTGAAGGAAGGTCAGCTGAAGAAAAGCTAAGGTTCATTTTTCCTAGGGAGAAAAGCAGTTTCACCACCTCAGAGCAAACAGCCCCGTGCAAAGGAGAAGACATTCACACTGGACGATCCCAATGCTCTGGAACTTTCCAAGGGCTCTGCAGAAGGCCTCACCTGACAGCGAGGTCAGAGGAGTGCAGGGGGAAGCCACGTCCAGCTCAGGGCACTGTTCCTGCCTGGGGCTTCGTTTCTAGGTCTGTGTGGAACGGGCTGGCTTTCAAGCTCCTCAAGCTTAAGGACTCCATCTTCAGTGTAACAGGCAGGATCCCTCCTGCCTCCTCCCAGAGATGGAATGAGACCCCTAAGTCTCAGCGAAGACCCTGTGAGCCTCCCCGCACTGCTTCTCAGGCCTGGCCCACGTCGGGATGAGAAGCAGAGGAAGCATTTCCACATTCACGTCTGTGAGTGGGATCCAGGCCACACGGGTGGTCTGCCACCTGCTCTGGGCTGGCAGCGCCCTTGTGGCTCCCAGAGCATCAGAGGTGGACCCAGCAGGGCCTGCACCCTCGAGGCAAAGCTGCCCGTGCCTCAGTTGCTGCCGTCGAGGCAAGCACTCCCCAACCTGGGCTGCCTGGGGAGGGCCAAGCCGTGGGTCAGTGACTGAGCCCCACCACAGGCCCTCTCATCGGTGTCACGGGACACCAAGAGGTACCGAGGGGCCGCTCTGGAATCTTCTCGTTACTGAACGTGTGGGGACAGCTGCCAGCTACTCTTCTCCACACCGTATGGAACAATTAGCATCTCTTCTCCCTGGCCCACGGCCTCCCGACAGCCCACGGCCTCTGGCCACATGTCTGCAGCCGCGGCCGACACAGCCCTTCTGAGAGAATCCGCTGGTTTCCAGCTGGACACACATACAGGAGTCCACAGCTTGAGGAAGGCCTTTGTCCTCACACAGCATCCACAGTGAGAATACGCTAAGACTCCCCAGTTATGCATTTTTCAATCCAGAGATAAAGGCAGTTACAAATGCTTTAGAAGAAAGCTTCTGGTTATAAATTAGCAAAAATAAATTCACGTGCAAATGTGAGAAAATCTCTTCCTGGCAACATTCCCCTTCAACACACACCCGAGGGGCCTCCCAGTGACCCCTTAGCAACACATTTTGGGAGGCAATTTAGGAAGCTGAGCCCACTGTTTGCACTCACTCAGGAGAGTCACCAATCCTGGTGGGCAGACCTGTGAGATGCCCCCCACCCAGAGGGGATAAATGAGTCACCAGGAGAGCCTGTCCCAGCTGTTCCCAGAACATGAGCTGCCCAGCCCCTTCTCACAGAGTCCCAAGGAGGCACAGCGGGATACACGCTGTCTGCAAGCGGTCCCCTTGAAAGCAAGAACCCCAGTGAGCCGACTGGGGCTGCAAACGCAAGTCTGCTCCTGGGGGCGTCGGGGTGCAGAGAAAACCAGCAGGGCACCAACCCAGACACACTACCTGGAAAGCTTTTAATTGAAGAGCAGGACGGACAGCTCAGGGCCCCTCCCCCCACCCCTCTCTACCACACACCCCTCCACGTGCTGCCCCAAGGACCACACCCCAACGGACTGGACAATCAGAAGGTGTTCCTGATGTGGGCTGCCACCAGCACAAGGATCTCCCCAATCTTCCTCTGCCAGTTCGCGATGTCCTTGGACACGGCGCACCACAGCTCTCACAGCGCCTCCTCACCTCCTCCCGCTGCTCCTGGGCAGGGACCAGAGGGCACTTGAGTCAGGGCTTCTCCCAGGTGGCCCCTCCTGCTTGCCCCACCGTGCTCACCCAGCCCCACAGCCCCAGGCCTGGCGGGCAAGAGGGCAGAGGTGTCTTTCAGGTGTATTTCTCAAGACAGCCCCACTGCATGGACCCTCCCAGGAGCTCACTTCAGCACACAGGTGCTGAGCCAAGTCAAGTCCTCACGTCTTTGCCTCACACGAGTGCCCCGAGCCTGCCTTCTCTGAACAGGGAGTTGCCCAGATTCCACGTGGCACAGCTCCCACTTCCTGTGGGGACCCCAGGACAGCCTGGTCACCCGCACCCCCACAAGCACAACTCTTGACAATATTTAGCACTGTGGGGCGGGGGTGGCTGCTCCCCAGGCTCCCCTACACATCGCCCCCGGGCTCGTGTGGAGTAGGACAGAACTCGCCCGGGCACAAGGTCAATCCTCAGGGCTTGAACCCCACCCCCATTTCTACTGTGATCCCACACCCCAGTCACCAGCCGCCGTCTACAGCACCTCACCTCTGTGCCGTGCTGCAACTCAAACTTGTAGAAGAAGGCCCAGGCATCCCCCAGGTCTGAGTCGATCTTGACCGTGCGGTGGAACCACTCCCTGGCCTTGGTGATCTTCCGCTCACTCCAGAACAGCCTGTCCAGAAGCATAAGCACAGGCACCCAGAGTAAATGGCCCCAGCTCATGCGGCCAGAGGGTTGCTGGCCAGCACAAGCCACAGAGGACCTGGGCGTGGCCCAGCCCTGGCTGCCTCCGGCTGCCGCATGTCTATGCAGGAGGTGGACCGTGGGCCCAGCCCCTGCTGCGGCTGGCACAGAGTTTGCTCCTCTCCCTGGCGAGCCCCGGGGCTCCCAACAGGAGGGCCGAGGAATGGGGCCTGGCTCCCTGGGTATTGCTCCAGGTCACTAACCTGCAACTGTCCTTCAAGGGCCTAAACAGCTGTTTCTTAAAAAGTCCACACAGAGCAAGAACTTCAAACTCCTTTATTTTTTTCCTCTTGGTAAAATACAAGAGGATGAAAGTAAACCTGACAAAAAGTTAAATTAAGACTTCGTTGAGAGAAAGTGAAGTTTCAACCTGCTCCTCGATAGACAACTTCTAGATCATTCTGCCCACCCCTGGCAGCCTCCAGGAGGACCCAGCCAACACTGACAAGATGGGCCTCAGGTCAGCACCAGGAACTTGGACCCACAGCAGACAGAGGTACCTAAACACCAGGCCCACGCTAGAAGCCACAAGGGAGGACGGTCAGAAAGCAAATGAAGGACCCATGAGCCCGTCGCCGACACACCCGTGACAGCAGGAGGTGGGCAGGGCAGTGGGGTGAGCCTCTGACAGCCTGGGGCTCTGGGGAGCTCTCCACCTAGCTCCACCGTCCCCAGCAGCCCCCGCAGCATGAACCCGCCATTCAGCGCAGCTGCTTGGGCCAGTCTGTTACAGCACGCAGTGACACTGCGTGCCCTGATAGCCTGATTGTTTTTTAAGCCTTGTGGTATTCTTAATTGCTTGGTGTTAGATAAACTATGACTTAAAGAGCACAAACCCAGATAGCAGGTACACAGAACACCAACCTGGGAACAGCAAGGAGTGACTTATTTACTTTAGCAAAGCCTTTTACGAGGTTTTATGGCCGCCCTATCAGAGTATCATACATAACAGTCATTCTGGGAGGCGGAAGCACAGGGCAGGAGGGAGGGGGCCCTAGACGGGCCCGAGCTGGGCCTCAGGAGCCTCTGGAGCCAGTAGGAAGCCTCCATGTGCAGCGCCCTGGGCCTCGCAGCAGCTGGAGAGGGGTCCTGCAGGACCTGAGAAGTGGGGCCTGAGAAGTGGGGCCAGCGCCACCTGGGCTTACCTCAGGGGTGGGCCCGACCCCGGCTCAGGCAGCAACAGCAGCGCACGGGAGCTCCTGGGCCACACGCCGCCTCCCCGAGGTGAGGCCTGAGCAGCAGTCCCAGGAGCCCGGCCCAGGCTCTTCCTGATGGCCCTCCACCTCAAACACACTGGTCACCTCCCACCTCCTCTGAACACACCCAACCCCCACCCTGCTCTCAGCCACAATGTCACTCGATCTTCCCAAGGCCCCCGGCTTCCTCCTGCACCCTGCACACCACATGCCTCCCCACGGAACCCCTGACCCAGCCCCCGACACTCGAGCTGATGGTGTGAGGTCACTGGCTGACCTCTTGCTCCTGGGATCACGCACCCTAAAGGAAGGATGGTCTCCGGCACCTCCATCTCTGCACCCCCAGGCAGGCTGACTGGGCCTGACCGACAGACCCTGGACTGTCCCTGAGGACACCACGGTGAGGATGTCTGCTTTCTACTCTCACACAAGAAAAACAACTTCCTTGCTTAGAGCCCTTTGCTTTGCTTATTACTTCAATTCTGTGTGGACCAACGTCAGCAAGTTTGTCTCCTACAACTGCAGACACGTGCAGGTGTAAACTGAAAAGTGCCACAGACGGAGAAAGCACTCCCATCAGAAGGAGCCCAGGATGGAGGGAAGGGGGGCCGGGCCCAGAGGAAGCTGCCTGTCCGTGGGTCAGGGTCAGCCCAGGCTATCAGGGCAGCACGGGTCCGCATGGCCTCTGCCTGGGGATGTGCCTGCTTTGGGTCAAAGCAAAAGTGCTTTATCATGGAGCTCTGGTGGCCAAGGACCCTAAGAGGTTCCATCAGGTCCCCAAGGGTCAGCAACCCCACGAGGACCCCCCCACTCACTTAGCCACAGCCAGGAGGACGTGGGGGTCATGCTCACACTTCTTCAGGGCATCAACGCTCTTGGTTTTCCTCTGGGGCCTTGCCTCAAGGAAGATGGCTTCAGACCACAGGACACCTGCAATCCAGACACAAGGACACACAACTCAGACCCCACCTCTGCTTTCAGAAATAGCCTGTCCATGTGCAGGCTACCCCGAGAGGGGCTTGCTAAGATTCTAACCAGGGGTCCTCAGACCGTGGCTATGACCTCCCACGTCTGCCCACGGGGCCTGCGTAGAGACAGCCACAAAGGCTGCACTGATCACCTGCCCCGCCCGCCCCACAGCGGCCCTGATGGCACAGGCCGGACAACTTTCCAGTGGTGACTGGGTTGGAAGAACGTGAAACCTACAAGGTTCACTCCCACCAACTGTAATTCCACATCCAAGGGTTTATTACAACAAAACAATCAGAAATGCTAGTCAAGACTCAAACTGACCGACAAGGGAGTGGTATACTTCTGGCATACCCTCACTGGTACATTCTATGAAGCCACTAAAAAATTTACATTCTTGAAGATTTGATGATAATGGAAAATTCTCACAAAACTTTCAGCTTTAGGGGTGCCTGGATGGCTCAGTCAGTGAAGCACCTGTCATCAGCTCAGGTCATGATCTCAGGGTCCTGGGATGAAGCCCAAGTTAGGCTCCCTGCTCAGCGGGGAGTCTGCCTCTCTCTCCAACCCTCCCTCCTGCTTGTGCTGTCTCGCTCGCTCACTCTGTCTCAAATCAATAAAATCTTTAAAAAAAACCCAAAACTCTCAGCTTTAAAACAAGGCACAACACCAAACACAGCAGGACTTCCATTGCCTGTGGTAACAGAAGCTGCAATAATACACATAAGCTAAAAGTAACAGTTTCTCAGTAGTGGACCTACAGGTGATTTTTTTTTTTTAAGTAATGTCTACACCCACCGTGGGGCTTGAACTCACAACCGCGAGATCGAGAATCGGACGCTCCACCGGCTGAGCCAGCGAGACGCCCCTACGGGTGATTTTTTTTTTTTTTTGTACTCCAAATGTGTTCATGCTTCAAGTACGTTTAGACGTACGGTAAGATAATGGAAATTAGGTTTCAGAAGAAAAAGGAAGGGGGCACATCAGAACACAAAGTCAAATTCCCCACGCCGAGACTGGAGATGTAGTTCAAATGTCTGAAATGTAGTTCAAATGTCTGAAACTTTGACAAACAACACACTTTAATAGCACATTTGAACCCTGAGACCCACTTCCTCAGGAAATGCCACTGCCTGCCGAGTCTGGGAAGCCAGGAAGCCGCTTACCGGAGTTGGGGCACTCCTGCAGCGCCTTGGCCATGAGCGTGTTGGCAATGTTCTTCAGCCCTGCACGGTACTCCAGCCTGACAGACTCCAACCTGAGGAAAGGGGCCCACAGGGCAGGTCCAGCACCCATGCACGGAAGCCCACGGACAAGCCTAGCTACAGTCCCAGAAGTTCCTGGGAAGCCACTATGGCTGGAGCTCCCTGCTCTGCCACGCAGAGCTCATCCGCCGGAGAAGCGAGGCACTGGTGTCCACCCCACCGTGAGGGCCACTGGCAGCTGCCACCACAGCTGAGGCCTGGGACCCTGATATCATGCAGGTGTGAGTAAACACGTGTAGGACGAGGTCCGGCTGGCATGCTGTCGCCACTGGGACAGTGACCACCACATCAGCGGCATCCAGGACCTGCCATCTTTCTGGGGTCTCCTTTGGCAACCACCACGCCCCAGCCCTGACACTATGAACCCTGCACGGCACCTGTCCGCAAGCTGTTTCCTACAGAAAGAACACCACCCTCACCTGGCAACCTCCTGGTCATCCCTTAAGGCCTCGTCTAGACGTCACCTCTTCTGTGGGGTCTACCTTCTTGGCTTCATCCATCCCCAATCCCCCACTGAGAGCTCCTGGCTCCCCGGGGCACCTTCTGCCAGAGCACACCCAACTATCCACAGCCTCGTTGCGGTGTCCGGGCTGCGCCCTCCCAAGGCGGGTGCCGCGCTTCCTCATGGCCAGCACCTGCCAGCCTTCCCACGGAGACTGAGTACAAACGCTGCTGCGCAAATGACTCCGCATGAGCAGCTGAGGGAGAACGGCCCACTGGAGGGGTGAGCTGGGTCCAGGACTCACCACAGGCCAGGGTTCTTTGGGTTCTTCAGGCGAGACTTCTCCAAAATGGCCCGAGCTCGGGTCAGCTGCCCAACTTTCTCCTCCAGCCGAGAAAGCAAAAGCCACAGAGGAGTAGAGTGGGGACATTTCTTCAACTGCAGCCAACAAAGACAAGTAAGAGGACTCGGCTGGTGTCAGAGAGGGGTTGTGACAGCTGTGGCCAGCTCCTCAGGCCAGGAGAGCGGGGGATGCTTGTGTCCAGAGACCTGCCCGTTTCACATCTGGATTTGGGGATTTATGTGCACGGCCATGCTGTGCACGCGTGTACACAGGACACGTGCGTGCTGACTACACGGCGGCGCCATGCACGCGTGTACACGGGGTACGTGCGTGCTGGCTACACGGCAGCGCCGTGCACGCGTGTACACGGGGTACGTGCGTGCTGCCTACATGGCCGCGCTGTGCACGCGTGTACACGGGGCACGTACATGCCGGCTGCATGGCTATCGGTGCACACGTGCATATGGGGAGCGTACACAGCAGCCCTTCCATTAGGTGTGCTATAACCCGCTCTTCACTGAGTGCCCTGCACGTAGCTTTGCAGAAGGAAAAGCACAGGTCTGAGTGAGGGGACCTGGGTCTGGCCCTGCTACCACTCTACCAGCCGGGGCCTAAGCAAGTCACTGACCCCTGGGCCTCCCATTCCCACACAAGGGGAGATGAATGGCACCCTGGGTCCAGGTGTTCCGTCTATGAGATCCAGCTCTGAGCTGCAGCCAAGGACACAGGCTCACCCCCTGGTTGTAGGCTTCCCGAGCCTTCTCCATCAGCTCCTCTTGCTCCTCAATCTGCCCCTTCATCATCCACAGCTTGGGGAAGTCCTCATAATGCTTCAGCGCCTCCTCACACAGCTCCTGGGCCGCTGCAATGTTCCCCAGCACCCACTCCAGCTTCACAGACTTCATGAACACCTGCGAGGCAGACTCACGGTCAGGCGGCCCCCACCCCCACCCCACCACCTGTCTGGACAGCATGACCACCTCTAGCACAGGGCCCAGCCAGGACGGGCACCCCCACGGGGACGAAACCCCCACCAGGGCACCCACACCAGGTTTCACACTACAGCTCCCCTCAAAATGCTATTTGCCCTGCCGTGTTTTACAGACTTTTAGGAGCTGTTTCCCATCTCCTGCAACAAGTTGGGGGTCTAAACACACAACACATCTCAAAGTCAAGGTTACACCAACAAGCCTAGAGCACCGTGGCCTTGGTTGGCACCTCACACCTTCCTGATGCCACAGGCCCCAGGGACCCCGTGGGGCCCGGGCAGCCTGCTCACCCTGGCAGTGGGCGCACTGCTCCGCGCCTTGGCCAGCAGTCGCCGGGCTCGTTCATACTCGTTGTTCTCTGACTCCAGCTTCACAGCAGCCAGCCAGATCTCCTCGCTGTTGGGGTTGGCCTGGAGGGAGAGTGCAGCAGCATCAGGAGGGGATCAGGGCTAGGTTACACTTAATCAAAAGCAGCCAGCCTGGGCACGGGGTCGGGCCTTGCTCTGCTGCAGGACAGTGTGATCCAGACACTTCCAGGGCTAACAGATGATAAAGTTGGTCCTGGCCCAAGAATGCTGGCCTACCTGAAAACAAACCAGCCCACTTTCTAGGCACCCAGGCAACAACACTGGCAGCGGCAAAGCCATCTTCCCCAGCGCCCACTCTAAGCTCTAGGGCCCGCCCTAAGCTCAAAACGACCCACGTGGATCTGCTACACCCAACCCTCTCCCAAGCCTGGTAACAAGAACAGGCCATCTCAATGTGTCCATGGGAACAGGAAAGAAGGATGCCCAGGGCATCACTGACAGTGTGGAGGGCTTCCACGGGCTAGGACTGGGCCACATGCAACCCAGAATCCAGCAGACAAAGGGGTGGTATCTCCACGGCCTCCTGAAAGCACAGCCACCCACCAGCCACACTTGCCTGGCTGCATCACAGACCTGGCAAGCTGCCCCAGAGTGACAGGTAGGGAGAGGAGAGCCACCTGGAGGGGGGTGCTGGGGACAAGCAGCACTGTCCAGACAGATGGCAGGAAAAGCTGTGACTCAGACAGGAGGAGTGTCCTCAACATGTGGCTGTCCTCCAACGGACAGCAGAAAGCCAATGGCCACATACAGGCCGATCCCCTCCCACAGCATGTACTCAAGGAAGGACAAACGTCATTACTGTGCTCGTCAGGACTGCAACAACAGACATTTATGCTGCACTCAACAGTTTATAAAAATGTATGCTGTGAGCAGTAACTATGGAAGTGTTGAATTGCTATACCGCACACTTCCTGAAACTAACAGAACACTGTACGTTAACGCTCCTGGAAGGAGAATTTCAAAAAATTAAGTTATGCCGCAAACTACTAACACCCATTCTGCCCAGCTTATGACGTCAGCCATCATAAGCCTGGCGAGGTGCAGCTGTCTGAACGCAACTCCACCCACCTAAGAGGCCCGGCTGCACCTGGTGGCCCATGTGCAGAGTGCAGGCACTGACAATCAAATTTCCATGTAGGAAAGAGGTTGTCACTGTGCTCTTATGTGGGGAAATGGTGGTCTCTGGTGACAGCTCCATTCGGCCGGGGAATGTCACCTGTTGGCCCTACGTTCTATGTTCTGGAACATCTGGCCTGTGGTTACAGTGAGTGGCCGCGACGGAGAGGCAGGTCCACCAGCTGGCCATTCTCCCACTCTTGGGACCCCTCAGGACCCCAGCTGCAGGTAGAGTACCCCAAGTTTGGTGCCTCCTCACCACACACATCCCCTCTCTTAGGTCAGCTCCCGTCAATGAGCAGGGGAGGGCTTGAGGACACATGTACCCTGGAGCCTTCGGTCCTCCACAGGCACTGAGGCTGGGGTTCCAGTGCATACGCCCCCTGCAGCCCAGCCGACCCCTCGACCCACCTGGAAGGCCAGAGCCAGGATGCTCCTCGCCGCAGGCACATCCCCTGCCAGCCACTTGGACTTGGCGCCCATGAGCCACAGCACCTCCGCTTTGGGGCAGTGGGCCACGGCCCTCTGCAGCAGCGCTTCCAGGGACTCCCTGGAAGACAGGGGGCCACAGTGACCACCAGAGCACGCAGGGCGCTCACAGCCCCAGCGTGGGTGCTGAAAAGACAGTTACTGCTCCAAAGTTCGGCGCTATGAATGATTTACCAGATTTTACAATGGGGAGAGTGTGGGGAAATCTTTCCTCTTCATAAAGGTTCTAAAAGCAACTACTGAAGAGGGTGCTACAAAGCAGGGCATTGTTACATGGCTAAGCCTGACGGAGAGCTTCTCAGGGCCCTTTATGGCTCTGCGTCCTGAGGGAATGATAACTTCTCAGTCTGGGTGACAGGAGACCTCTTTTCATCTGTAACCACAGATCCGCCGATAAAGATTATGACCCAGAACCTATTCTTCGGTATCCAAAGAAATTGTCTTACTGGAAACAAGTTATTTTGGTCACTACTGAGCAAGAATACCGCCAGCCTGGGTATCAGGTATGAAGCCCCCAACCCTCATGCGGCCACCACCTGTTGCAGCACCTGGCACAAATGACCTCTTTGGGCCTCGACAGCAAGACGAAGGACTCATTCATTCTGTGTGGAGTGAAGCCCAAGAGAGAGCACACCGTGCTTCCCAGACAACACCAGAACCAGGACCCCAGATCCAGAGCACCCGACCTCCTCTCGCCATTCCATTCCATGAGTCAGCCGGATGGGAAGGGTGCCAGAGACGGAGAAGGGAACTGCCTTGAGCCCAGGGGCCAACGGTAGCGGTGCCAGTGAGGCACATCCACAAACCACAGCTGCCAGGAGAGGCCCTGCTCCAGACCTGGACTGTCACAGGTCAACCTGCACAGGGTGAACCAGCATTCCCAAATGAGTTAATTCCCGAACCCCAAAGCAGATGGTGGGAGTGGGGAGGGGACAGAAGCCTCGGCAACACACATGGACAGACACCCTGACCAGACTGAGATTCAACAACCCAGGAAAGGAAAGAAATAAGGCCCCAGTGTGCTGCCAGCAGAAGCCCTGCGGAAACCTGCAAGGCCTGGCCCCCCCAGCCTCACCCTAGCACAGGGAAGAGCAGCAGAGGGCCCGGGCAGAGGGCGCACACAGCGACATGAGCCTGGTGCCCCAGAGAGGCACCCCTTGAACACCAGAAATTGCAACACCTAATTTAATCAGCAGTTACAGCCAATAAGGCAGACCCAAAAGGTTTTTTCAATTAAAGAATACAATTAGAGAAAACTGTCAAGGACCTCCTCAGAGCACAAAACTAGCCCAAACCCAAAGTCAGCACAGCTTAAATGAATACCATGCCTGCCTGGGCCCAGACGCCACACCGCCCACACTGCTGAAGCCAGTGCTGGCACAGACACGGGGCTTCAGGCCCCCGCCTCGCCCCAGGCACCCCTTGGGCCACCAGGCGTCCGCCAGCTCAGCTGTAGGCACTTCTGCAGAGACACCCTCGGTGTCTCAGTCTCTCAGCTATAAAGCAGTGATGACCCTATCACAGAAGGAGCCATAAAGACAGATCTCAAAGTCTCGAGTGTTGTAGAAGCCTCCGCCCCCCATCGCAGCAGAGAACTGGATCCCAAATTTAGGCCCTCGACCACCTGTGGGGACACGCAGGGGTTTTTTGTTATGTTTTGTTTTTGTTAGTTTTTTTTTTTTTAAGATTTTATTTATTTATTTGACAGAGAGAGATCGAGAAAGGGAACACAAGCAGGGGGAGTGTGAGAGGGAGAAGCAGGCTTGCCGCCGAGCAGGGAGCCCGATATGGGGTTCGATCCCAGGACCCTGGGATCATGACCTGAGCCGAAGGCAGACGATTAACGGCTGAGCCACCCAGGCGCCCCGGGACATGAGGTTTAAATTCAGCTCTGCCCAACCTGGAGTCAGAGAGTCAATGTGCACACGGGGGAGAGTGCCTCCCGAACCTGGGGCCCAACCACGTACCTGGTGCCGTGGTTCTTCTCGAAGTACGCGGCTCGCAGCCACACACTCTTCTTGCTGGGGAACACTTGTAGGGCGTAGGCATAGATGGCGCGTGCACACTCCAGGGCATTGTGGGCCACACACTACAGCAGAAAGACAGGCATGAGAGCGGGAGGCGTGACGGCATCTGCTCAGAAATCCCACCACAGGACGACCCAGTGAGAAACACAATCCAGGAGAGGGAGACCCCGGGAGGACGGGGACATGGAACACACAGGGCCTGGCATAGGGCTGTCTGCTAGCCCTCAACAAGCAGCCGGAGCCGGTGCAGAGGAACGGCAGCCGCCTGCCGCAGGTGAGTGAGGCGGGCAGGTGTGTGACCACATACCACACACACAGGTTCCTTTTTAGGTGTAATAGATATTCTCCATTATAAAAGATATACTCGTTAGCAACCTCTAAAACACAGGTGAATACAAAGAAGAGAAAAGAAAGCACGCACCCACTCGACTGTGAACGGGTGTGGGTTCTGGCATGAGGGATGGAGCAGCTCTGGAGTCAGGCAGTGGGGCTGGCTGCACGGGATGCAGAGTCACATGCTTCCAAGTGGTTAGAAAGGCAACTTTTAGGGTATGTGTATTTTTTTTAAAGATTTTATTTATTTATTTGGGAAAGAGAGCTGATGAGTGGGGTGGGGGGACAGAGGGAGAGGGAAAAGCATACTCCCCGCTGAGCAGGGAGCCCAATGCGGGGCTCGATCCCAGGACCCCGAGATCATGACCTGAGCCGAAAGCAGACGCCTAACTGACTGAGCCACCCAGGTGCCCCAGGATATGTGTATTTTACCACAATAAAAAATGCAGCTTAAAAAAGAACCCGTCCACTCAAACAGACCCTACAATAAACGTGTTATTCTCTTCGGATGCTGTTTTCCTCACTCAAGAATGATTTTATTCCCTGGTTAGCATCAAGCAACACAAGAAAACCAGTCACTATTTGTGGTGATAATGTCTCTAGACGGTCATGACCCAGGGTCACTCACTGGGACAAGCTGACAGCTTGTCTCCCAGAACCTCACCCAGGATAAAGGCCAGCACACGCCATACTCGGACTGCCCAAGAAAACGTGCAGCTCCCCCACACGATGCAGACTCAGGAAGCACGCTCATACCGAAAGGGGTTTCATATCTTGAGGTAAGTGAAAAGCCACTAGGAAGTGTGTCAGGAACAAGGTTTTGCAACAGTGATCATCAAAATGGCATGGATGGAACTAGACAGGCAGCCTCACAGCATCTGAGCCACCCAAGGCCACTTCCAGACTGAGAGCCGCGCTCCCCAAGAGAACCGCTAGCAAGCCTCCTGGTGTTCAAAGACCACCAGCGTGGAAATGGGTGTGGAGGAGTCAAAAGAGCAGGGACGCAGCAAAGACCTCCTTGTTCAGACTGGGTTCCTCCTTGGTCACGTGGCCCCAATCTGACTCAACCACCACAGAAACCAGGAGGGCCCTGCCTCGGGCGTGTCCTGACCAGCAGCGTCTGGAAAAGTGAGGATTAGACCCCAAACTGGTCTGTACCCTCTCTGTGACTTTTGACCAAGGTCCCGAGGACAGTTAAAAGCCCTCCGGGCATCCACGGACCCCCAGGATCACGGATGTGGGTGACCTGGGCCAGTCCCCAAGGAAACACTCCACACTTCTAAGCACAGAGACTCCAGCTCTTCCCCCAGAAGTGCACAGCTCTGTGACAGACAGCTGTGCTCACTCCAGCGCATGTGGAAGAGGCAAAAAGGAAAGCGAGAAGACGCACAAGCTCGTGGGTTTCTGCTCTCACAGTCTGATATCTGTAGGCAATGCCTCCCACCCGACTCCAGGGCCTCCGATGCTGTCAGAGAAAAGGAAAATAGAAAGAAGTGAAGTCTTCAACCCCACATCCACCAGGAACTGGGGTTCTTCTGCACACTTAGGGTTCTCTTCCAATACAGAGACTGAGCATATTTGTTGTTATTCTTCATACTTTGTGTCTCGAATGTTACACCATGAAAAGCTTTTAAACATCATCGTGGTTGGCCTCTGTCTTGAACTCCTCTAGAGAACTGTGCACAAGGTATGCGTCAGGCACAGGCCACTGGAAACAGATGGCGTGGCCAGCACCTGTGCTCGGTCAGCCCCTGTGCTCAGTCATGGCACACACGGCCTCCGAGAGGAAGTTATGTGAGGTCAGCAGGGGCTGTAAACTCACAGAATTGAGCCGCAATCCTCAGTCTCTGCTAACGTAAAGAAGAAAATGCCCACATAAATAAAAGAGGAAAGCTCTTCATTACTGTAGAATTTCAACTGATAAACCCTAACACTCCGTAGAAGAAACCACACTCAGAAAAGCGCTGTTTGGCAGATACCACATTAGTAACTGATACCGGCCAAAACCTCCGTAACGGACTGGCAAACTAGGAGGTCAAAGTTTGACAAGAAACAGGATGTTTAGTTTCAGAATGCCTCCCCACTAAACACTTATTAACTACAAAGGACAAGAAGAGCAACCTGCCAGTGGAGAAACCTGACGGACGCCACTTGAGCTGGCTGGAGTTGAACTGGCACCTACACCTACCGACACAACCTGCCAGGAGGACCCAACGTCCCACAAAGATGCAGAACCACAACCCCACAGTGCGGAACCCTCATGGAGACCGGAACCAAAGGGGCCTCACGAAATCACTGGCCGGGCCTGACAGAAGTCAGCCTCATGAGAAACAAAGACCAAAGCCCTCCTGCAGACATCAGGGCCGCAGAGGCCTGAGGGTGTCACCCTGGGCAGCTGCCACATCCCACAGCTGGGCTGCTGCTTCTGCTAACAGGACATGTAAGGAGGTGATGGGTGACATGTGGAGAAGGTCTGCGAATTACATAATGGTACGGTACCAAACATGATTTCCTGATTCTGATAGCTATCCTAAGACTGTGTAAGAAAACATCCTTTTTTTTTTTTTTTTAAAGATTTTATTTATTTATTTGACACAGAGAAAGACAGCCAGCAAGAGAGGGACCACAAGCAGGGGGAGTGGGAAAGGAAGAAGCAGACTCTCAGCAGAGCAGGGAGCCCGACGTGGGGCTTGATCCCAAGGATCCCTAGGATCACGCCCTGAGTCGAAGGCAGACGCTTAATGACTGAGCCACCCAGGAACCCCAAAAACATCCTCTTTTAAAGAAATATACACCGAAGTACTTAGAGGAAAGGGGCCATCCCCTCTGCAGCATACTCTCACATATTCAAAGTAAGAGATGTGGGTGTGTGAGTATGGCTGAAGGATGAGAAGGCAGATGTGGCAAAGTGGTCGAATTTGGGCGAGTGTGGATGAAGGGCATGTAAGAATTCTTTGTATAGTTTTGTGACTTTTCTGTAAATCTGAAATTATTCCAGAATAACAAGGTAAAAAATAAGGAGGGCCACAATTAAGGCATTAAATACCTAAATAACATATTGATTTTGGCCCATGCTCTCTTCTCTGGAAGCCTATTCTAACGAAATAATCTCAAAGTAGGCAAAGCCATGTAAGCAAACTGTTCTCTGAACTGCAATTTACTAACAGAAGCCACAGGGGTGGGGAACAGCCCCGACGTGAAGAGGGAGAAAGCTGAGAGAGCTCTGTGGGCTCCCACCCTCTACTGGCTCCTGGTCCACAGCACACGTTCAGCTCACCCAGAGTGCAGAGCTCTGCAGATCAGGACGTATGCAAAGAGTAGCTCCCCAGGTAAATGGGTGAAGAGAAAACTGTATTCCTTACAACTGCAACTATGTTCAAAAACCAGCAGATCAGAAACACTTTCCAACAGCAGCCTGGTCCCCCAAAGATGGACTCCAGGCCCGTGGGCCGGACTTACACTGTCAGCGTCTTCCATCCACGTGTGCTTCCGGTCTTCCTCCTCAATCCCAATGCCAATCACAGCACGCATGACGGCCTGGCAGGTGGCCACACTCCCAGCCTTATCACACTCCTCGGCATCCTGAAAGAGGGACACAAAACTATAGTCCAGAGCAACAGGTGCCTGACGGGCATGCTATTCCTATGGGATGAGAACCGAGAGAGCCTCTGCATTGCAGGTGGGCCCTGCCACAGCCACCTGACTGGGTCTATTCATTCACCAGTGTACCCGCCCCTGCCACCCAGCAGACGAAAGCTAGACCAATACCTAAGGACTTCGCAAAGCTCCATCTATCCACTCCACAAACACTACATAAGCACCTACTGCATACAAAGTACTGCATACAAACTCAGTGGCTGTAAGGAGTTCCTACACAAAAGACACTTCCACAGTGATAGGAATCAAGACAAACTCACAAACATTTGTATCCGTTGGTCCAAACTCAGGGTTCAAAATGGACAAAGGAAAGAAATATTCTAATCAAAACAGATGGGGGGGCGGGAGTGGAGGAGCCTGACACAGAAGGTGAGAGAGAAACCCAGAGGAAGGGTCCACCACAAGTGGGTCCCGTCTGCAGGAGGGCAGGCGGACCCCAGCAAAGCACTGGCCTTTAGGAAGCAGGTCTCAGGATGCACAGAGAAAAGACAGCCATGGTTCTACAGCTGAAATGCAGAAACATGTCACCGAAGTCTCTTGCATACCAATTAGGGAAGGACCAAAACGCAACAGAGCAAAGGACATAGAACACACAGTTCTCCAAAAAACAAAACTACAAGTGACTTTTAAACATCAGAAAAGAAGCCATTCTTATTTTTTGTAAGTACCGTTTTATACACATCAGCAGCATCAAAACGCGTGCCGACACACTTGTGTGGCAAAGGTGGGGATGCAGACACACTTGCACACGGCCGAGGAGCACGTGGACAGTCCCCCAAAGGGCAATGTCGTGTCTTCCACCAAAATAAAAAGTATATATGTCGACCCAGCAATTCTACTTTAATTCATCTTACAAATACGTTTCCATATGTGCAAAACCACCGAAGTACCGGGACACTTTTATAGCACTCTCTGCAGCAGGAAAGGGTAGAAACCACCCTCTTCTATCCACTGACAAGAGACTTATGATAAGTGGTCAGAGCAACAGGGTGCAGGAGATATGCTGGACGTGCTGACCTGGAGGCGACCCTGGACGGACCCCCACGTGAAAGGGGCCACAGAAGCCCCACCCGGAGGTCCTTGGGGTCCTACAACCACCAGAGAAGCATCCCAAGCAGAGAGCAGAGCCAACGCCAAAGACCTGAGGAGAAGGCATGATGAGAAGGCCAGTAATGAGCAAGGAAGCACAGTGGCAGATTAGTGGGGCAATGGCCCTGAGCCTGGACCTCAGGGCCTTGCAGGCCATAGCAAGAGCTCTGGGTTCTACTGCAGTGTGGCAGGAAGGCACCTGGAGACTTTTAAACTAGAGAATGAGTCATACAATCAATCTTATTTTAAAAGGACTGCCCTAAGGGCACCTAGGTGGCTCAGTCGGTTAAGCGTTTGCCTTTGGCTCAGGTCATGATCCCGGGGTCCTGGAATGGAGCCCTACATCGGGCTCCCTGCTCAGCGGGGAGTCTGCTTCTCCCTCTCCCTCTGCCTGCGGCTCCCCCTGCTTATATGTGATCTCTCTTTCAAAAAAATAAGATCTTTGAAAAAATTTAAAAAATAAAAGGACTGCCCTGCTGTGTGCAGCATCCGCAGGGATATGCATTAGGAGTCACTGCCACGTCTGGAGAGGCTGTGTCAGAGGAGCATGGCCGCAGCCGGGTGACAAGGAGTACCTGGATCAGGGACAGCCAGGAAGGCAGACTCAAACTGCTCACGGAGGTAAGCTAGCCTGAGGACTGGTAGATTTTGTGGGCAAAGCAGGAGATGCATATCGGGCACATCCGCCGTGGTGCTGTCACATGTCCCAGGGGATGCAAGGGAGCAGGGGAGTGGTCCAGGACGTGGGGAGTGCCCAGAGTAGAGTCCACATTTGGGGGTTCCTCGTGTGGAAGCTACATTCCTGACAATGCGGGAAGATGAGATGACCACAGACGCAAGCACAAAAACATCTCAAAAAGGGGCTGAGGGCCAAACCACCACGCGATTTAGATGACGAGAAGAAGAGGAGAACCAGCAAAGCGGGTGGGGGAAGAGGCATCAGCGAGACAAAAGGGAAACGTGCAGACGAGGTTCAAGGGCGCAGGCGGGCTCAGCNNGAACTGCCACAGAGGCCCCTGTCTGCAGCAGGGCCACGGGGTCAGGGCCTGCACTGGGCTGCACAAACAATAGGAAAGGGGAAGTAAGACAGCAAGGATAAAATGCATTTAGCAGAGTCTGGTACACAGTGGGAGCTCAATAAACGGTGACTTGCTCAGGAGGCAAAACACCTGAAAGTCACAACACTTGGCAGGGTACCACAAAAAAGAAAAAAAGTATGTATTAACCTTAAAATGACTGAAGTAAAACTAATGTACATTCAGATCCTTTTCATTACGTTCCAGTAGAAGGGAGCAGAAGCAAAACACAGATTCTGAGGAAAGTTTAAAAAAATTCTAGCTCCTGCTGTATTTTTCTCCACACTGGCCGTGTCTTAATGAAGGGTCAGTCGGAGGCTGGTCTGAGAACCAGCAAGGGGAGAGGACGCCCCCTGTCACCTCTTGCAATCATCCGTCCTGACAAGATGGAAACAGAGACGGCAGAAGAAATGGGATTCGCTGTGGCCAAGCAAGTGCATCCCAAAAGGGGGTAGGAATGGGAATTGACAGGTGGGCATTTCTGGGAGCCCAGGACTCTCAGCTCTACTGCGTGCAACACGGTTCCCAGGGCTCAGGGGAGACTGAGACGGCACTCAGAGAGCTGGAGCAGCAAGCCCTGGCAGGTGCACCATCAGCCCCAAGAGCCCTCAGAGGACTGGAGAAACACTGCTGACCCAGCCAGAATCCCGTGCTCTTAAGACAACCAGAAACCCAGACAACGGTCATGAAACGGGTGTTGTCAAGACACTCGATGTGGGTAACAAAGGGGTGTGAGGACTGAGACGCAGAAATAGTCAAGAGGAACCCCATGTCGGTCCAGCTCACTGCCTGGAGACTTTCTGGGCCACAGTGCAGGGAGGGAGACCCAGGCAGGGCCACTGGAGGAGGCAGAGCTGAGCCCTAGAAGGTCAAGGAGCATCCAGGACACAGGAACAAGCACCAGAGAGGAAAAGTGCAGCAGAGAGAGAGAACCCTGGCGTTGTGCTCTGCAGAGGCCACCTGGGAGTCTTCACCGCGCACCAAACACAGCATGAGTGTTTGGAAAGAACCATCCAAAAGGATCAGAGCAATCCTCGGAGCTCACGTGGGACCAGGAACGGTGCCTGTTTCCACTAGCCAGACTGGAAACCCCCAGGAGAAACAGGCCAGTGGGCAGAGTGCACAGAGAGGTCTCACCTCCATAGGGCGATTAGCCCTAAACTGTCCCAAAACCCACTACTGCTGGGGTCCAACCTAGCAAAGCACTGAAGCAAGAACCAAAGGATCAAAGTGCCTCCAGTAACGCAACTGTACTCCAACAGGAAAGTCTAGAATATTTATAGGGATGCAAAAATACCCAGCACCCAACAAGGGAAAATTCACAATATCTGGCAACAAATCAAAGATTAAAGTCATGCAAAGAAACTAGAAAATGCAACTTGTAACAAAAGGAAATGTATCAACATCAATCCCAAACTGACAAAGACATCAGAGTTAGGAGACAAGGACACTGAAACAGTTCTTATCACTGTGTTCAAAATATCGGGTAGAGACAGCACAAAATCTAACATTTCACATTAAAAATGTGAAAGAGAGGGCGCCTGGGGGGCTCAGTAGGTTAGGTGTCTGCCTTCCGTTCAGGTCATGGTCCCGGGGTCCTGGGATTGAGCCCTGTGTCAGGCTCCCTGCTCAGCAGGGAGTCTGCTTCTCCCTCTCCCTTTGCCCCTCCCCCTGCTTGTGCGCGCGCGCTCTCTCTCTCTCTCTCTCTCTCTCTCTCCCTCCCTCAAATAAAACCTTTTTAAAAATGTGAAAGACAGTTTTTTTAAAGATTTGTTAATCTTAGAGAGAGCATGAGAAAAAGAGCGTGAGTGGGAGGAGGGGCAGAGGGAGAGGGAGAGGGAGAGAGAAAATCTCAAGCAGACTCCCCACTGAGCACAGAGCCCAATGCAGGGCTCGATCCCAGGACCCTGAGATCATAACCTGAGCCAAAACCAAGAGTAGGACACTCAGCTGACTGAGCCACCCAGGAGCCCCAGGAGACATATTTTTAAAAGACCAAAATTAAATTCCTAGAAATGAAAATGACAAGATCTGAGGTGGAAAACCCCCTAGATGAGATATAACAGCAGGTCAGACGTTACAGAAGAATAGACTTTGAGGACAAAGCCATAGATGTGATCCAAAATAAAATGGTGAGAGAAGAAGAATCAGTCTTGAAAACATGACCAGTGCATCAAGGAGCTACAGAGCTAACACCGTATTCTACTGGAGAACCTAGATCCCTGCCCCTAAGGTCAGGAATAAGACAAAGACATTGGCTCTGCCCAACCTCTAGTCTAGAGGTTCTAACCAGGGCAATTAGACAAGAAATAAACAGGCATTCACAACGGGGAGGGGGAGAGAAGTAAGATTATATAGGCAGGTGGCATGATCTCATATACAGAAAATTCTAGAGAATGCACAAAATCTATTATGATTTAAATTTCATCAAGGTCATATAACACAAGCTCAATATTCAGAAATCAACTGTATTTCTGTACACCAACAGTGAACTACCTGAAAATATTAAAATTCCACTTACAATAGCATCAAAAATAATAAAATACCTTAGAATAAAACACAAGAAGTGCAATACTAATACACTGAAATACTACTGAAAAGAACTGAAGACCTTGGGGCGCCTGGGTGGCTCAGTCGTTAGGTGCCTGCCTTCGGCTCAGGGCGTGATCCCGGCGTTCTGGGATCGAGCCCCACATCAGGCTCCTCCGCTGGGAGCCTGCTTCTTCCTCTCCCACTCCCCCTGCTTGTGTTCCCTCTCTCGCTGGCTGTCTCTCTCTCTGTCAAATAAATAAATAAAATCTTAAAAAAAAAAAAAAAAGAACTGAAGACCTAAATCACTGGAAAGACATCCCATATTCATGGACCAGAAGGCTTAATACTGTCAGGATGGCAACGGTCCGCAAAGCCATCTGCAGGTCCCATGTGATCCCTAACAAAATCCCAGACAGTCCAGGTTTCTTTTTTGCAGAAACTAACAAGCTGACCCTAAAATTCGTATGGAAACACAAAGAACCAAGCACAGCTAAGGTAATCTTGTAAACACACAGAGGAGGAAGACTCACACTTCCCGACTTCAAAGCTGCAGTAATCAGAACAGCACCGTGCTAGAGTTAAGACACACAGTCTAAGGAACAGGACGGAGTTCAGAAAGAGACTTGGACGCTGATGACCACTGGCTCCTACAGCAGCACCAAAACCACACACATGCAGAAGAATGAAGGGAAACCCTTCCCTCACACCACATACAAAAAGTAACTCCAGTGGATCACAGATCTAAATATAAGAGCTAAAACAATAAAAATCTTAGAAAACACAGGAGCAAATTCCATGAGCCTGGGCTAGGGAAGGATCCTTAGATACGACACCTAAAGCACGAACAAGAAGAAAGAAAAAAAGGGCAAGCTGGATTCTACAAAAATTACAAACGTTTGTGCTACAAGCAATACAATAAAAAAAAGTGAAAAGATGACTCAGAAAATGGGAGTAAATATCTATAAATCATGTAAGCTGAAAAGTTACTTATATCCAGAATATATACATAAAAACCCTCACAACTCAACTTGATAGTAAAAAATGGAAAACAAATGAAAAATAATAAAGACATACAACCCAATTTTAAAAGGACAAGATTGGGACGCCTGGGAGACTCAGTCGGCTAAGCGTCTGCCTTCGGCTCAGGTCATGATCTCAGGGTCCTGGAATCGAGTCCTGCATCGGGCTCCCAGCAGGGAGCCCGCTTCTCCCTCTCCCTCTCCTGCTCCCCCTGCTTGTACTCGCTCTCACTCTCTCTAATAAAATCTTAAAAAAGTAAATAAAAGGACAAGATTTCAACACATCCTGAGGAACCTTGAAAAACATTACGCTAAGTGAAATCCAATCACAAAAGACCACATATTGTATGATTCTGTTCATACAGGAGTCTACAGAGGAAGGGTGCAGGTGCCTCCAACCGGGGAAGGGCACGGCGGCTCCCAGGTAAGGTGCTCTGTGTGGGGCAGAGAGAAAGTTCTAAAGCAGGGCTGACGACTGCATGCCTCTGAATGGACTGAAGCCACTGCCCTGCACACTCCCACTGGGCAAACCGTACAAAATGGTAATTACAGCTTGATAAACTGTGAAAAGAGGAAACAAAAAATGGCTTAAAACCGAATAGCTCATAATGAGCTCTGGGTCAAATTCAAATGGCCTAACGAATGTGTAATTGTGCCTGAAGTGGGAGGCAGGTAGCTAAAGAAACAGTAGACACAAATTTTCCAGATTTAACGAAATCTATAAATCCAACAGATCCAAGAAGCTGAACAAACTCCACACACAAGAAACAGGAAGAAAACAGGGGCGCCTGGGTGGCACAGCGGTTAAGCGTCTGCCTTCGGCTCAGGGCGTGGTCCCGGCATTGTGGGATCGAGCCCCACATCAGGCTCCTCCGCTGGGAGCCTGCTTCTTCCTCTCCCACTCCCCCTGCCTGTGTTCCCTCTCTCGCTGGCTGTCTCTCTCTGTCAAATAAATAAATAAATAAATCTTTAAAAAAGAAGAAGAAGAAGAAGAAGAAGAAGAAGAAGAAGAAGAAGAAGAAGAAGAAAACAGCAGCAAGGAATTATTACAATCAAACTGCTCGAAACCAATGATAGAGGGGCGCCTGGGTGGCTCAGTTGGTTAAGCGTCTGCTTTCGGCTCAGGTCATGATCTCAGGTCCTGGGATCGAGCCCCAGGATCAGGCTCCTCCGCTGGGAGCCTGCTTCTTCCTCTCCCACTCCTCCTGCTTGTGTTCCCTCTCTCTCTGACTGTCTCTCTCGCTGTCAAATTAATAAATAAAATCTTAAAAAAAAAAAACAAAACCCAAAAAACAAATATGAAATACAGACTGTTTGCAGACATGTAAGAGCTGGAGGAATCTACTATCAGACCTGCACTGCAAGAAACATTAGAGTCTCTCAGGCAGAAGGAAGAAGACACTGGCTGGACAGGTGGGTCTGCACAAAGGGATGAGGCATCAAAACTGTAACAATGTGGCTAAAAACAAGAAAGAAATAAAGGGACTGAATCTCAATGATTAAATTTTAGAGAGACATGCAAGGTCTTGCATTCATGATTAAAAAAAAAAATTGCCCAAACACAGAAAGGGTCCACATGGCTTAATACCCATGTGAGGAAGAGTAGGCGTGCTGATCCAGAGGGACCCCAGAAATAGGGCAGCACCGCTTGACGCCCTCCTGGCCACACCGTGGACAGTTCAGGTTGGGGGCTCTTCCGA